>NW_017672870.1:0-31943 GCF_001879085.1 Nicotiana attenuata
TTTATTATTCTGTCCTATTTGTATTCCGGACAGTGTTGTATTTATTTTGCCTTCCTAGAGATAATGTCACGACCCGCATTTCTCACTTTCGGAGTCGTGATGGCGCCTACTAATAGGAGCTAGCAAGCCGATTATCAAATTATACTCTTTACACAACACTAAATACCTATAAAAGAAAGACGAGGACAATTAATATAAAAGCAGGAAAGTTTAAATACATAAATAACAGCGAAACCAATGACAGACTTAACCAACACGATCTTACGCAGGGTCACCTTAACTCACGAGACTGTCTAACTAGAAATCTAAACCAAAGTCTGAAATAAAATACAGTATTGTTATCGATTTTCAAGGACAAGGTCAACACGAAACAAGGATAGAAGAGACCTCTGGCCATGCCGCGTCAACAAGGCATACCTCGGGAATCATCTGACTGAAGTCAGCTTCCCAATCGCTCCTACTGCTGTCCCAAAAAAGCTCCTTGCTTACCGGTCACTGTGATCTGCTGAAAATGCACAGAGTGTAGCAACTCAGCACAACCTGACCCCATGTGCTGGTAAGTCCTACCGTAACCCCGGCGAAAGTAGGAGAGGCTAGACAGCACTACTCAATCAACCTGTGCAGATATATATATATATTATATATACAAAACACTACAAAAATAACAGCGGAAAGTAATAATTAAGGATTGGTGAGGGAACATTTCTTTTGGGTGGATAACAGATAAAAATAGAACGGTAGGAATAAATTAAGAAAAAACTTACAAACTAATCTTCTTCACACAGAATACGTGGGTCGGCTGCCACAACGATCCCATTTCATGATATATAAGTGTCGGCGTGCTACACGATCCCATTCATAATATATAAGTGGTAGGCGTGGCCACACGATCCCCAATTTCATAATACTATAATTGGTCGGCGTGACACACGATCCTCATTTCTTAATAATATATAACGTGGCCGGTAAGCGTGCCCTCACTTATCCGCATTTCTCATAAGTATATATGTGGTTTGCGTGCCACACGATCCCTTCTCATAATATATTATATGGTTTCCCAAGCAAGGGAACAAGGTATCAATTCAACTTATCCCGGCGAGGAGAATATACAAGTAAACAGGCTAGTTCTCCGGCAAGGGAGCACACGACAATAACCTTACACGCCCGGCAAGGGAAATAATTACATCTCTTTCTCTTTCAGTTCGTTTCTTAACTTTCCTAACCAAGTCATTAATTCCAAGCCCAACGCTTTCCAAGGAGTTTACAAGTCATATTCCTTTCATACTGTTACATCTTATATAGCAACCATCAATTAAACAAGGAAGAGTCACTACAGAATCCCAAATAAGCACAAATAAGGACTCACGGTCATGCTAGACACCGGTGTATAGATACTCGTCACCGTGCCTATACACCGTACTCCACATTTAGCAATTAGCAAATAATACTCTAATCCTATTCCCTCAAGCCAAAGTTAGATCAAACACTTACCTCGAATGCTCCAAACTCAACTCAAGCCTCTAGTATAGCTTTACCCCTCGAATTCGGCTCCAACTCAGTCAAATCTATGAAATAATGACTTTATAATATCAATAATAGCTAAACAAACTAAACCCAAAGCCTAAATATAGATTTCTAAGCTTTCTTCCCAAAATGCCAAAAATCGACCCCGGGCCCGCTTGGTCAAAACCCGAGGTTCGAACCAATTCCATGTTACCCATTTCCCCACGAGCCCGGATATACAATTTGTTTTCAAATTCGACCCCAAAACGAGGTCTAAATCAAAGAAAATCGAAAAGCCCTAATTCTACCCTTTTCCCCCAATTCCAACCCTAGATTACATGATTTAGGCTTAGAAACTCATTAATTAATGAAGGAAGATGAAGGAAATGAGTGGGAAATTACTTACCCAAATGGTCTTGAAGAATGGGGGCTTCAATGGAGTCCAAGAGCTTGGGGAAGAAGAGAGCTCGTGTGAAAATTTAGTGAAACCCGTATCTACTGTTTTGAATGTTTGAAAAAATCACTGGGCGGATTTACTCTATGAGTTCGGGACAGGGGTGTCGCGTTTGCGAAGAAGGGAGGCTGGGAAGCATCGCGTTCGCGATGGGTATGATGCGAACGCGAAGAAGGAAGCTGGGGGGGTTCTAGGGATTGGCCTATGCCAACGGGAGGGGGTAATACGCGAACGCATTGAAGGGGTTATTGGAACTACGCGAACGCGAAGGAGGGGAGAACCATAGGCAGTGCAAACGCGAGCCTAAGGCCGCGATCGCGAAGAACAAAAGCCTGTGCAAAAATTGCAGAAAAATCTGATCCTTTTTCCTAAGTTCAAAACACCCCGAACCACCTCTAAATCACTCCGGAGCCCTCGGGGCTCCTAACCAAACACCCACACTAACTCAACAAACGCATACGAACTTAACCGTGCGATCAAATCGCCAACATATCATCAAGAACGAGGAATCAAACCTCAAAATCATCACTTTTTCTTCAAACTTCTTAAATTTCCAACTTTTGATATTTAGGTCCGAAACACGTCAAACGACGTCCGATTTCGACCAAATTACACAGAAACATCTTAAACCATATATAAAATCTGTACTGGGCACCGGAATTAAAATACGGGCCCGATACCAATACTTTCTAATCCATTTTCACTTCAAATTTCCATATTAATTCCAGAAAAACAATTTCTTTTAAAAATTCATTTCTCGGGCTCGGGACCTCGGATTTCGATTCCGGGCATACGCCCGAGTCCCATATTTTTCTACGGACTCTCCGGGACCGTCAAATCACGGGTCCGGGTCCATTTACCCAAAATGTTGACCAAAGTCAACTTTAATCATATTAATATCAAAATTCATCAATTTTTACATAGAATTCATATTAAGCTTTTCGGCTACGCGTCCGGACTGCGCACGCAAATTGAGGCAAGTAAAAATGAGGTTTTCAAGGCCTCGGAAGCACGGAATGAAAGAGAAAACAGGTGATGACCTTTTAGGTCGTCACAGATAACTCATGCACTTGTGACACCGGGTTCTGGGATGATTATGGGATTGTTTAACATTGAGTTTGTTAAAGACATCAGTATCTATTCAGTAAAACTTATTACTTATTGTTTAATGTACAAAGGAACGATTTGGAAAATGTTAAAACAAGAAAATTTCAAGTAAATTGGTGTTAGCTTGCCTGATAGTGGTGTCCGGCGCCATCACGAGCCTTAGTGGATTTTGGGTCATGACAGCCGGTTATGGAACTTCGGAGCGAGGTGAGTCTCCTTTCTAACCTTGTAAGAGAAAATTGTCCCATAGGTGAGTTAATTGGTTATGTGCTCCTATTTGTGGGGGCTACGTACGCACGAGGTGACGAGAGTCCGTGCATAGCTACTATTATGCATATGTCCGGGTAGTCTAGGACCCAAAAGCATGCTTACTTTTAATAAATGCAACCTTGTTGACAAATTTAAAAATTCTTAAAACATATCGAACGTGTAAATGAACTTCTAAAGGGCTAGATATCATTACTTGCCTTTTCCTGAATAATTGCTCCTCGATGAATGATTGATTTGACTATTGAATGTGTTTGTCTATTGTGGAACGGCCGAACGCCTCGGTAGATTAAATAGATGCATCTATGGTTCGTGCCATTCGACCCTCTGGCAGTGCACAGTTTAAATATTATTGGATCGGGCCGTACGTCCTCGGCATGATTTACGCATGCTTGTATTGCTTGCCTTGAAATTTATTAAAGTGATATTGTTTCTTCTCGGCTTGAGGATAAATGTATAAATGATGAAAAAGGAATTTGGGAATTTCCTATAAAAGAAAGAATTGCTTACTTGCTTCCTTCTATTGAATTACCATCATGTTTATAAAAATCCTCGATTAATTATATTATTGTTGTATCATTAGTGGACCACTAGTAAGTGTCGAAGTCGACCTCTCATCTCTACTTCTTCGAGTTTAGGCGGGATACTTACTGAGTACACGTTGTTTTCGTACTCATGCTACACTTGCTGTGCATTTTTGTTGCACAGGCACACGTACTTCTAGTGGCCTACTGGGCGTAGCAGCATGGATGATACGGGGATTAGGTGAGCTGCATTTCTCGAGGCGACCCGCAGCTAGTATAGTCCCTTTCAGCGTATTGTATTTACTTTCTATCCAATTTGTATCCCGGACAGTTATTGTACTTTATTGTTTTTCCTTAGTAATTGCTCATGCACTTGTGACACCGGGTTCTGGAATGATTATGGGGTATTCTGTAATAACTTCTAAACATTCTTTATTTATTTTGTAAAGATTATCTTTTACTAGCCAAAAAGAAAGAAAATCATAGTTTTCACAATTATTTAAATGAGAAGTTAGTTAAGTATTTATGGTTGGCTTGCCTGACAGCGGTGTCTGGTGCCATCACGACCCTTAGTGGATTTTGGATCGTGACATCCACAACCGATGCCGACACCTATCAGACCTCGTCCGAATAACCTCCAATTTTGCACACACGTCGCAAATGACATTACGAGCCTACTAAAACTCCCCGAATTCTATTCCAACTCCGTTATCGTAAAAGTCAACTCTCGGTCAACCCTCTCCATTTTTCCAAACTTTAATTTTTTTCCAACTTTCACCGAAATGCCTAAAATTACCCTACGGGCCTTCAAATCCAAATCCGAACACACGCCCAAGTCCAAAATCACCATACAAAGCTACTGACATCATCCAAAACTCATTCTGGAGCCGGTTACTCAAAAGTCAAATTCCGATCAAATTCTCTCCGCTTAGGCTTCCAAAACTATATTCCTTCTTCCAATTCGACTCTGATTCATCCGGAAACTGAATCCAACCATGCACACAAGTCGATATACCTAATGTGAAGCTGCTTGTGACCTCAAACTACCGAACCGGATGCAATTGTTCAAAACGACCAGTCGGGTCGTTACATGAAGCATGGGCTAATTAAGCCAAGTAGCAAGCTAAAAGAAGTCGCTTGGCAATTTTAGGACAACATTAATAATTTGAATTATAAATGAAAATATAATTAATGGAAGTAGTAGTTCAATAAGAATTATTTTTTAATTATGATAGCAAATATTTGACGTCTATTGACAGATCTTCAGAATCTCTATTATATTATTAAATATAGATTTTAATTTGGAAAATAAATAACATAGAATAGTATAATTTAGTTAATATTTTTTGTATAATTATTGTAGGGACGTCTGTTATGGAAACAATTAAAGATTGATGAAGTATTCTTTAATTGATCAAGCTTTGTATATGACCTTATTTGGGTATAATATACATTACTGTTGTACCTTTAATTAAAATTTTGTGTATAATTCAGTTATGGTAGATATTTTTATTTGAGAAAGAATCAATTAAATTTTTGTTTGTATCTTACACATTGATTTTAATTTGAAATAATAATTCTTTATTTAGTACAAGCTTTGTATCTGACCTTATTTGTGTATAATATACATTACTATATGTATGTTTACTTAAATTTTGTGTATAATTCAGTTATGGTAGGTATCCTTTTATGATAAAGGATCAATTAAATTTTTGTTTTGCACGTAATACAAAAAATAATTATAAGAAAATTCAATAGATCTGAAATATTATAAAAGAACCTATATAATAATCTTTAGACTAATTCAAAGTTATATTTTATATAAAATATGATATTGTTTTGAGAATAGGTAAAATAGTTATGTAAAAAGCTAATGAAAATTTCTTAGCTGGGAAGAGAATGTATAAAAAGGAAAATAGAGATTATGCGAGGATATTATATTTTAAATTTATTAAAAATAAATAAATAAAATTATTAAATAATATTCAAAAACTTTATTGATGGATTTAAATGATAAAAGAGTTCTGAGTAAGAGGATAATAGTGTAAAAATACATTAATTTCAAGAATAATATAATTTATATTTATTGATGATTATTAAAAGGGTAATAAGCAAGACATTAAGTGAATTTATAAGCTAATAAAAGATCACATTACAATATAACAGTATTAAATAATAAATAATACAAAAACTATAAGTAAGGAACAAAAATAGAAAAAAAATCTGCCTAAAAAAGTAGAAGGATAATACTTATTTGAATTTGAGATGAAAAATAAGGTGGTAGTAAGAATTTTTTTTTTAAAATGGTACGATTTAATGTGATCAAACAAGACAGATCACAATGTTACATATTTAGTATTCTTTAATATTGACACTAAAACAAAATACAATTGCCAAAATCAAGGAGTTGAATTATTGCGAATATAGAAAAAGAAAACAGGTTATCCACTATGAGATTTGAAAAATGGTTTTATGTCATGCTTTTTAATTAATATCTAATAATTATTTATAGTTTCAATATAGTTAAGGTTTGATTTTAAGGTTATTTGCACTCAATCCAAATAATCAAAATCATAACCTGACATGATTTATGCATGCTCGCGCAATTTATCCATGTTCGCGCATCGCGTGGGTACTAATACTAGTAAATCATTACGTCAAAAATATAGTATTATTTATTTTTACGTAATTGGGATAGTTTTATGTTTCGTTGCTTCTTCTAATTAACTCTAACTTATGGTGTGACTCTTCAACTGCAATATATATAACTGAATTTGAATTAAAGGATAATTTTGAATTTATAGATAAAGTGTAACGATCCGACTGGTCGTTTTGCCTTTTAGAATCCCGTTCCCCTAAATAAGACTTTCCGTACTTGCTTTTACTGATTTATGACTTGCGGGAATGGCTGGTTCGGGATTTGGAAGAGTTTGGGTTGAAATCGGAACACTTGGTTCCTTAAGGTTGGCTTAAAAGGCCAAGTTTGACGTCGGTCAACTTTTTGAGTAAACGACCTCGGAATCCGGATTTGAAGATTCCAACAGGTTCGTATGATGATTTCGGACTTGGGCGTACGTCCGGATCGGGTTTTGGATGATCCGGGAGCGTTTTGGTGCCTAATAGTGAAAGTTGATTCCTTAAGGATTTTGAAATTCTTAAATATTTGGTTTGGAGCGGGTTTTTATGTTATCGAGGTCCGAATAGAGCTCCGAGATCGGGAATAGTTCCGTATTGCCATTTAAGACTTGCACACAAAATTTGGTGTCAATCCGAGTAAGTGTTGCTCCCAAACGCACACGCAAGTATACGCGGTCGTCAAGTAATAAAGTGACTAAAAGTTGGATGTCGATCCCACGAGGACTTGTTATTAACCATTAACTAAATTAGACTATCTTGATTATCTAAACAAGAATTAAACCTAGAAGTAATTGATTCTAAACGAATTATATAAAGAATATAAATAATAAACTTTAAACAGAGGAAGAGCAGATTTTTATGATATCAATGTAATGAAAACGATCTAGGGTTATGGGCTATCTAACATTCCTATTGTATTCTTTAATTGAATTGACTAACTAATTATCAAGTTTATTGGTTGACATGGTTAATATTTCTCATAAGAATCTGTCGAGTTCTTACTCGCCTATTCAAGCTAACCTAACGCCTATATGTCTATGGAGTTAGAATCAACAAGAACGCATTTATAATTCCTGTATTTCAACTAGGCAATGCAATTAGGTATATGTCTATCCTAATTGCGAATCCGTTCCCCGATGCCCAGGTTCAAGAACTTGCTCTACTCAATCCTATATGCAATCTAGAATTCCCACTTTCGAGTTGAACTCTAGATTCGTAGATAGTATTCAATTGGTGATCAAGCAATCAAATAATTAAGTGCAGGATTAAATAAATAAACCAACATGATAAACTAAGAAATCAAAATCAATATCCGAATAACAAAAGTCATGAAAGAACCACAACCCTAGAACGTGAAGCTTAGCTCCACATAGACATGGTAGCACAAATCATACAAAGAAACATAAAAATTACTAAGTTGGTGGAAGAAAAGATGAAACCCGGCCTCCACGGCGGCTCTGTGCTTGTGTTTTCCTATCAAAAAACGTCCTCCTCCCTCAAAATACCGTTTTTCCATGTATATATACCAAGTAGGGTTGGGCCCAAATAATTATACCTTCTCCAATGTGAAAAGGGACATTTTTCCGGGTTCGATTAGCGCGATTGCGCTAGTGGCCCAGTGTTCTGCCTGACGAGCGCACCTGAGCTCGATCGCGCTAATGACGCGCATTTTTCACCCTGTTACATTTCGAATTTAGAAAAACATAAAACATGAAATTTGTAGACCTTTGAGTTAGCTTTCTAATCATATATTGTGGAGCCCAAATGGAGTTTTGAGCAAAAAGTTATATCTATTTTACTAGACAGTGCGTAATATGCCTACTAGAGTCTTTGTTCGCTCTAACTATCATCCGTTGACCCCCAAACACGATCCCGGCTTAATTCCTTGAACTTTTACTCAAACTTTAAAGCTCCAAATCACTCGAATTCATTCCATAACATGTACATAGCTCGGAATCACTCCTACAAGGCATAAAACACACCATTAGTGTAAAACACTAGCGATTAAAGCTCAAATTCAATTAAAGTGCAGTAAATTAGAGTGTAATAATCGACCAAAGTACGTAATTATAGCCTATCATCACCTACCGAGTAGTATAAGTATGTTTTGTTGCGTTGGAAGTAATTTGAAGAACTTGAAGTTCATAAGTTTGATTCAATTGGTTTTAGGGGGTGATTCTTAGATTTAGCGTTGTTTCGGGCATTCCGAGGGTTCAAGCGAGTCCGTTTTATGATTTCAAACTTGTCAGTATGTTCGGGCGGGGCCCGGGGGCCCCGAGCATCAATCGAACGAGGCTCGAGTGAAGTTAGAAAAATTGGAAAGGAGCTGAAGCTCCAGTTATCTGTCATAACCGCACCTGCGGTTAGTCAGCCGCAGGTGCGAGACCGCAGGTGCAGTCAACTAATCGCAGATGCGGCCAAGAGGGAGGAGCCCAAGAATCGCAGATGCGGCTCCTTTTCCACAGAAGCGGCTCCGCAAGAGCGGCCCAAAGACCGCAGAAGCGGTCCCAGCCCGCCTGGCCCAGTTCCACAGATGCGGACCCCATCTCGCAGAAGCGAGACCGCAGATGCGGTCCCCTAACCGCAGGTGTGGAAATTGCTGAAGGCAGTGCCTTCATTTAATAAGGGAATGTGTCATTTTTGACACATTTCTACCATTGTTTGGGCGATTTGGGAGCTTCCAAAGAGAGAAATTCGACCTAGCATCTTGAGGTAAGTTCATCCTACTTATTTGGAGTTTAATACTTGAGTCGTGGGTAGATTAACACACAAAGATTAGGGGAAAATCATGGGGTTAGAGCAAAACCTAGGGTTTTGATAAATATTAGATTTAACCACGAAATTTGTTATGGAAGGAAGTAGAAATCATATATTATTGATCCTTAGGTTATAGAGAACAACTTTCTTCGAAAAATTTCGGAACCCGGGCACATGGGCCCGGGGTCGGATTTTAGGAAACTTGTGATTAGGGTTGGGAAATTACTTTAGTAGTTAAAATGCGAACTCTTGAGCTTGTATTGACTAGTTCCTACCTCGTTTAATTAGTTTTGGATCGTTCGGCTCCAAATTGAGGGTTTGAGCACGTTCTTGATATTAGGAGTACGCTTTGGAGCGAGGTGAGTCTCCTTTCTAACCTTGTAAGAGGGAATTGTCCCCATAAGTGAGTTAATTAATCATGTGTTGCTAATTGTGGGGGCTACGTACGCACGAGGTGACGAGAGTCCGTGCGTAGCTACTACTCTGTTAATTATCCGGGTAGTTTGGGACCCGTATCATGCCTATATTTGCAAATGTCTATATCTTTTTATATTAATGAGATCACTTAGGACATGTTAGGGGTTGGAAATAAATGTATAAGAACGTATGTACTTACTTGACAACTTGTATGAATTTATTTGACTATGAATGCGCCTTATGTGCCTTCTTGATGATAATTGATATTTGTGGATCGGGCCGATCGTCTCGATAGAAATAGATGCATCTATGGTTCGCGCCATTCGACCCTCTGGCAGTGGACATTTCCTTTTATGTTGGACCGGGCCGTACGACCTCGGCATACTGTGCGCATGACATCTATGTGAAATCTTATTCATGACTTACTCTGATAAATGCCTTGAATTGAAATCGTATAAGACATGACTGGAATTGATATATATTGATCTCTGTAAACTCTGAGCTTGTTATTTTGCCTATATTATCCATGCTTAGTGAAATCTTAAATCATTATTGGTATTGACCTTAGTAAGTGTCATGTTGACCCCTCGTCACTACTTCTTCGAGGTTAGACTGGATACTTACTGGGTGCATATTGTTTATGTACTCATACTACGCTTTTGTACTTAATTGTATAGGATCTGAGGCAGGTACATCTGGCTATTAGTCTGGTGCGCATTCTTGATAGAGTCCCCAGATTCCACGGTGAGCTGGCCTTCTCCTACACCGTTCAGCAGCGTGATGGAGTCTCTCTGTACTTTTGGCTGTCTATTCTAATTCAGACAGTAGGATAGATTTATTCTTTTGTGTATTCTACTATATGCCCATATACTTGCGACACTAGGTCTTGGCACACACGTTAGTAGACTATTCTTTTGGTTTGTATTATTATTATTATCGTGCATTGCTGATTATCACTTATTTATGATTCAAATGAACAAATTGTCGGAACTGTTTTGGTAAAGTAAAACGAAAATTCACTAATATGTAGAGTTGGCTTGCCTGACAACGGTGTTGGGCGCCATCACGACCTGTAGCTAAATTGGGTCGTGACATAAAGTTTTTAAATTTGAATTAATATAAAAAAGAAATTTATCTTTTGTTATCATGTTATCAAACTTAATTCGGTTAATGATAATATGCAATCTAGGAATTTTTGTTATCTATTTTAATTATTTAAATACTACTTTGCCTCTGGCAAACAAGAAATAAAAAACTACTCCATATGACTCTAAAACTCTTTTACATTTAAAACCCTATAATTATAGTTCTTTAATACACTCTTGCTAGATTTGAATAAAGCGAATTTCTTTTAAAATAAATGTAATATATAGGGCACACGTCTATGTTTATCCAGATAACAAAAAAGAGTTTAAAATCGAATAAAAGCTTACTTACATATATAATGAAGTAAACCTACACGCTGGAGAAAGAAACATCACAAAAACCAGTCAATATTAAAAAAAAGTTATTTTTTTTCTTTTCTTTTTAAAGAATATTTGTTTGAAGAGTCAATTTGTATAAATGGACATCAAACAAATAATAAAACTTTAGCTATACAATTGCTATCGTTAATTTAAGTTTAGCACCTTCTATAAATTGAAGGGTATAAGCTAAAGCCCCTTCATTTAGCTGCATTCAAACCAACATTGCAAGGATATAATATATTTTTTCGTTGAAGAATATTAGTTCCGAATCATTAAATTAGGTTAAAGGTTTTTTTTGTTTCTCGAATTCAACAAGAAGGATAGTGGTTTCTAATTCAAGTTCTATAGCGATTCAAGTGTAACAAAAAGTAATTTTAAAAAAAAAATTGGTACGACGTGAATATTTTTTTAAATGTAAACAAATTATTTCTGAAAAAACTCTTTACTTTTTTCTACTTCAAATATAATAAAAAGATAAGATATTTTTGAATTTTAGTAGAGAATCTTTAAAATTATTATAATAGAATTCATATTGTGGATAAATCAAGAAAGTGAAATCTTATGGAATATTTACATAAATATCCTGCCAAATTTATTGTTTACTTTTTATAGCTAATATAAATAGATATTATACTGAAAACACACGATTATACACATATTATATATGGATTATATATAAATTATATATCCTTTAATTTTTTAATTTAAGTGGTTGGGTGAGCATCTATTTAGGTTGATTAGATAAAGTTAAAAGAAAAATATGGAAGAATTTCAACCAAATACTAAAAATATAAATAAAGTTCTTATGTAGACAATTTCTGTTAAAGCTCATCCTTTTATAGAGAAATAAATCAATTTTTTGCAACAAACGAAAGAATGATATAAAAAATAAGATAAAAGAAAATAAATATAAAAAATGTGAAAATCTAAAAACCAAAAATAAGAGATGACAACGAATTTCTTCTTATGTTTCATCTTTGTTGCGTATAAAAAATTTGGAAGCTGATCTTATCAATTTCAAATATTATTTTCAACTTCAATACATAGATTATAAGATAAGGATATCTAAGAATATTTTTTTTCATTTACATTGTGTGTCGTTTTTAAAAAATCACTATTACTAACAAACTGAAATGATATTCGAATTTAAATTTAAATGCAAAATTTGAAAAGTTTTGTCACGACCCAGATTTCTCACCCTCGAGAGTCGTGATGGCGCCTACTAATAGGAGCTAGGCAAGCCAATTATCAATTATCTCTTTTAGCAAACCTCGACATTCATAAAAACAACGAAGCATTTAATATAAAAGCGGAAGTCTTAAATATAAATGAACTAAAAACAAGTGCGGAAATTCCATAACAACCTCTACCCAAGACTGGAGTCACTAACTCACGAACGTCTATAGAATACTAAAAACAGAGTCTGAATAAATTACAATATTGTTTGTTCCGGTACAAGTACAACAAGCGAAATAAGGATAGAAGAGACTCTGGGCCATGCGGACGTCAACAAGGCTACCTCGGAATCTCTGGACTGAAGTCAACTCCCAACGCTCCTACTGCTGTCCAAAAGCTGCTGCTCCGGCACTGTGATCTGTGCAAAAAGATGCACAGAGTGTAGCATCAGCACAACTGACCCCATGTGCTGGTAAGTGCCTAAGACTAACCTCGGCGAAGTAGTGACGAGGCTAGACCAGACTACCAGATAAACATGTGTAGTTATGAACTATATTGCGAAAAATAAACAGGAAATAAGCAGTTTATACAAGGAGGGGGGAATCATGCTGTGGGGAGGCAACAGTTAAAACAAGAAGTCTAAACTTAAGGATAGAACAACCAACAGAAACTTAAATCCGGAGTAAACACACTTAAGCTATAATTTGTTGCGGCGCGCAACCCGATCCGATCACATACAATACTGTTGCGGCGTGCACCCGGTCCTCAATCATCACTGTTGCGGCGTGCAACCCGAACAATAAATATGCAGTGTTGTTGCGGCGTGCAACCCGATCCACAATTATATAGTGTTGTTGCGGTGTGCAACCTGATCCATAATTATCACTGTTGCGGCGTGCAACCCGATCCATATATAGGTAACAAAACCTCACCCAATCAACAATCACAAGTAAGGGGTAAGAGGGGGGTAATAACTAGTGACAGCAATCCCGGCAAGGGGAAATATAACAACACAACTAAATCCCGGCAAGGGAGAGAATCAACAAAACCAATAACACGTCCCGGCAAGGGAGAAAATCGACTCTTTCACTTTCTTGCACTTCTCACTTATAATTCACTTTAACATTCGAGCCATCGCTCCAAGAGTCATTTCATAATATCTGTCTCATGTTCTTTACAATATATAGAAATCATCAAATAAGCATGGGAGAGTCACAACAATTCAGAATAATCTCAATATAAGGACACACGGTCATGCTAGATGCCAGTGTATAGATACTCGTCACCATGCCTATACACCGTACTCGACAAATAGCAATTAGCAAGTAAGACTCTACTCCTATTCCCTCAAGCCAAAGTTAGACCAAACACTTACCTCAACTTTTACGGCTAAATCAATCCACAGTGACCGCCTTCCCTCTCGAATTCGGATCCAACTCAATCAAATCTATGAAATAACGACTTTATAATATCAATAATAGCTAAACAAATCAAACCCAATGCCTAAATATAGTTTTCTAAGCTTTCTTCCCAAAATTCCAAAAAATCGACCCCGGGCCCGCTTGGTCAAAACCCGAGGTTCGAACCAATTTCACATCACCCATTCCCCCACGAGCCCGAATATACGATTTGTTTCCAAATTCGACCCCAAAACGAGGTCTAAATCAAAGAAAATTAAAAAACCCTAATTCTATCCATTTTCCCCCAATTTCAACCCTAGATTACATGATTTAAGCCTTGGAGTTTGACTAATAATGATGGAAAATGAAGAAAACAAGTTGGAATTTACAAACCCAAGTGGTCTTGAACACGTCTAAGTGCTTGGAGAAGAAAGGAGTTCGTGTATTTTTGAAGGAATCCCGTAGCTACTGTTTTGAACATTTTAGAACAATATCCTGGACAAAATTGCCCTTCGCGTTCGCGACAGGAGGGTCGCGTTCGCGAAGGGTATCACTGGAAAGGCCATCGCGTTCGCGAGCTAATGGGGTGCGAACGCGAAGAGTAAAAGCTGGGGATTCAGAATTTCTTCTATGCGAACGCGTGGGAGCTAATGCGAACGCGATGAAGGAATTTGTAAGGCTACGCGTTCACGAGGGGCTGTACGCGAACGCGGAGAGGAAAAATTTGGCCAAACCCCCCTGGGTCAAATAACCCTATGCGTTCGCGATGGGGATAACGCGAACTCGATGAAGGACCAACTCAAGGCATCGCGAACGCGGAAGAGGCGTCGCGAACGCGAAGAAGGAATTGTCTGCAACAGCTGAAACCCATTTTCTGCAACTTTTCTAAGTTCAAAACCACCCCGAACGCCTCCGAAAACACTCCCGAGCCCTCGGGGCTCCTAACCAAATATACATAAAACCTCAAAAACATCCTACGGACTTATCCGTGCGATCAAATCGCCAAAATAACATCAAACTCAATGAATTAAACCTCAAAATCATCACCTTTTCATCAACTTCATAAACTTTCATTTTTTTTAAAGATTTAGGTCCGAAACACGTCAAATGACGTCCGATTTCAACCAAATTTCACAGAAAGTGCTTAAATCACATACAAGACCTGTACCGGGCGTCGGAACCAAAATACGGGCCCGATACCAACACGGTCTAATCAATTTTCGTTTCAAATTTCCATATCAATTTCAGAAAAACAATTTCACAGAAAAATTCATTTCTCGGGCTCTAGACCTCGGAATTCGACTCCGGGCATATGCCCGAGTCTCATATTTTTCTACGGACCCTCCGGGATCGTCCAATCATGGGTCCGGGTCCGTTTACCCAAAATATTGACCAAAGTCAACTTTAATCATATTAATACCAAAATTCATCATTTTTCACACAGAATTCATACTTAAGCTTTCCAGCTATGCGCCCGAACTGCGCACGCAAATTGAGGCGACTAAAAATAAGGTTTCAAGGCCTCGGAAGCACGGAATGAATGAGAAGGCAGGTGATGACCCTTTGGGTCGTCACATTCTCCACCTCTAAAACAACCGTTCTTCCTCGTACGGACAAAAGAAAGAATTACCTGAGTCGGGAAAAAGATGAGGATAACGGCTCCGCATATCGGACTCGGACTCCCAGGTCGATGCCTCAGGGGGCTGACCTCTGCACTGAACTCGTACTGAAGGAAAACTCTTCCATCTCAACTGTCGAACCTGCCGGTCTAGAATAGCCACCGGCTCCTCCTCATAAGACAGATCCTTGTCCAACGGGACAGTGCTGAAATCTAACACGTGGGCTGGATCGCCGTGATACCTCCGAAGCATGGACACATGAAAAACTGGGTGCACGGCTGACAAGCTAGGCGGCAAGGCAAGTCTATAAGCCACCTCTCCCACACGATCGAGAATCTCAAATGGACCAATGAACCTAGGGCTAAGCTTGCCCTTCTTCCCAAATCTCATCACGCCCTTCATAGGCGACACTCGGAGCAATACCCGCTCACCAACCATGAAAACTACATCTCGAGCCTTACGATCTGCATAACTCTTTTGCCGCGACTGAGCCGAACGAAGCCTATCCTGAATGATCTTGACCTTATCCAAGGCCTCCTGAACTAAATCTGTGCCCAATAACCGAGCCTCTCCCGGCTCAAACCACCCAACCGGAGATCGACACCGCCTACCATAGAACGCCTCATAAGGGGCCATCTGAATGCTGGACTGGTAGCTGTTGTTGTAGGCAAACTCCGCTAAAGGCGAACTGATCCCACGAACCTCCAAAGTCAATAAGGCAAGCTCGAAGCATGTCCTCCAATATCTGAATAGTCCGCTCGAACTGTCCGTCTGTCTGAGGATGGAATGCTGTGCTCAACTCAACCTGGGTGCCCAACTCTCGCTGAACTGCTCTCCAGAAGCGCGAGGTAAACTGCGTACCCCGGTCCGAAATGATAGATACCGGCACCCCATGAAGGCGAACAATCTCTCTGATGTAGATCTCAGCTAGCCTCTCGGATGAATACGTGGCCGCAACAGGAACAAAATGCGCTGACTTGGTCAGCCTATCAACAATGACCCAAATAGCATCAAACTTCTTCCGAGTCGTCGGAAGTCCAGTAACAAAATCCATAGTAACCCTCTCCCACTTCCACTCGGGAAGCTCAATCCTCTGAAACAATCCACCAGGCCTCTGATGCTCATACTTAACCTGCTGACAGTTCAAACATCGAGCCACATATGCAACAATATCCTTCTTCATCCTACGCCACCAATAATGCTGCCTCAGATCCTGATACATCTTCGCGGCGCCCGGGGTGAATAGAATACTGAGAGCTATGGGCCTCCGCTAAGATCAACTCTTGAATCCCATCGACATTGGGCACACAAACTCGCCCCTGCAATCAAAAAACTCCATCGCTATCTAAGGTCACCTTGGTGGCACCTCCACGCTGCACCGTGTCTCTCAGGACATACAAATGGGATCATCAAACTGCCGATCATGGGTACGCTCCAATAATGAAGAACGAGCGACCGTGCAGGCTAACACTCTACTAGGCTCAGAAATATCCAACCTCACAAATCGATTGGCCAGGGCCTAAATATCCAAGGCAAGCGGTCTCTGGCTGACCGAAATATAAGCAAGACTGCCCATGCTGGCGGACTTCCTACTTAATGCATCGGCCACCACATTGGCTCTCCCCGGGTGACATAAAATGGTAACATCATAATCTTTCAATAACTCCAACCACCTCCTCTGCCTCAAATTCAACTCCTTTTGCTTGAACAAGTACTGAAGACTCTTGTGATCAGTGTACATCTCACACGTCACACCATATAGGTAATGCCTCCAAATCTTCAAAGCATGAACAATGGCTGCCAACTCTAGATCATGAACCGGATAATTCTTCTCGTGGATCTTCAGCTGCCTCGAAGCATAGGCTATGACTCTGCCATCCTGCATCAATACTGCACCAAGTCCAATACGGGAAGCATCACAATAGACTGTATAAGGCCCTGAGCCTGTGGGCAAAACCAATACCGGTGCTGAAGTCAGAGCTGTCTTGAGCTTCTGAAAGCTCGCCTCACACTCATCTGACCATCTGAACTGGGCACCCTTCTGGGTTAATCTGGTCATCGGGGTTGCGATAGATGAAAACCCCTCCACGAACCGACGATAATAGCCTGCTAACCCCAAGAAACTCCGAATCTCTATGGCTGATGCTGGTCGAGGCCAGTTCTTGACTGCCTCTATCTTCTTCGAGTCCACCTGAATACCCTCTGCTGATACAACGTGACCCAGAAATGCTACTGAAGTCTGCCAGAACTCAAACTTGGAGAACTTGGCATATAACTAACTATCCCTCAGAGTCTGAAGAACCACTCTGAGGTGCTCGTGCTCCTCCTGGCTGCGGGAGTATACCAAAATATCATCAATAAAGACTATCACGAACATGTCCAAATATGGCCTGAACACTCGGTTCATCAACTCCATGAATGCTGCTGGGGCATTGGTCAACCCAAATGACATGACAAAAACTCATAATGTCCATACCGAGTGCGGAATGCTGTCTTAGGGACATCAGACGCCCTGATCCTCAACTGATGGTAGCCAAATCTCAATTCTATCTTTGAAAACACCTTTGCACCCTGAAGCTGGTCGAACAAATCGTCAATCCTCGGCAGTGGATACTTGTTCTTTATCGTCACTTTGTTCAATTGCCGGTAATCAATGCACATCCTCATCGAACCATCCTTTTTCTTCACAAATAACACTGGCGCACCCCAAGGCGAAACGCTGGGTCTAATGAAACCCTTCTCAAGCAAATCCTGCAACTGATCCTTTAACTCTTTCAACTCTGGCGGGGCCATGCGATACGGCGGAATGGAAATGGGCTGAGTGCCTGGAGCCAGATCAATACAGAAATCAATATCCCTGTCGGGCGGCATACCCGGCAGGTCTGAAGGGAAAACCTCGGGGAACTCCCGAACAATAGGGACATAATCAATAGAAGGGACCTCTGCGCTGGAATCGCGAACATACGCCAGATAAGCTAAACACCCCTTCTCGACCATGCGTCGAGCCTTCACATATGAAATAACTCTGCGGGTGGTATGCCCTGGGGTCCCTCTCCACTCCAAACGGGGCAAATCTGGCAAAGCCAAGGTCACGGTCTTGGCGTGACAATCCAAGATAGCATGATACGGGGACAACCAATCCATCCCTAATATGACGTCGAAATCCACCATGTCTAAGAGCAATAAATCAACACGGGTCTCAAGACCCTCAAACACTACCACACAGGAACGATGAACTCGGTCGACCACTATAGAATCACCCACCGGTGTAGATACATATACAAGATCACCCAAGGCATCACTAGGCATAACCAAGTACGGTGCAAAATAGGATGACACATACGAATACGTAGACCCAGGGTCAAATAGCACTGAAGCATCCCTATCACAGACCAGAATAGTACCTGTAATAACTGCATCTGAAGACTCAGCCTCTGGCCTGGCTGGAAGAGCATAACACCGGGGCTGGGCCCCACCTCCCTGAACCATATCTCTGGGACGATCGGCTGCTGGCTGGCCTCTACCTCTGGCGGTCCGAGCTCCACCTCTATGATCTCTACCTCTACCTCTATGGCCTCTACCCCCGCCTCTAGCTGGCTGGGTGGCCTGTGGATCACCTGCTACCTGAATCATAGGACGAGGACCCTGCTGCTGTGACTGAGCACCCCTCAACCTCGGGCAAGCCCTCCTGATGTGACCATACTCACCACACTCATAGCACCTGCCTGAATGCTGCAACTGAGAAGACTGAGACTGACCCTGTCGACCTGAATGACCACCTCGGAAGCTCTGAAGCGGTGGTGCACTGATAGGCTGCTGATCAGAATAATGCGGCTGAGACCCACTACCGCCTGAAGTACCATGAGAAACCTGAAGAGCTGACTGAAAGGGCCTCGGAGGATGGCCTCTACCATAAGAATCTCTACCTCCAGACGAGGTACCACTAAATCTACCCGCATGACGGGGCCTCTTATCTGACCCATGACCACCTCCCTGTGCAAGAGCCATCTCAACTCTACGGGCCGCATTGGCCGCCTCCTGTAAGGAAATCTCACTCCTGGCTCCCATAGCTATCTGTAGACAGATCGGCTGGATCAACCCATCAATAAACCTCCGCACCCTCTCTCTCTCTCTCTCGGTGGGGAGTATCACAATAGCATGGCGAGCTAGATCAGTGAACCGGGTCTCATACTGCGTGACTGACATGGAGCCCTGCTGAAGGCGCTCAAACTACCTGCGAAGAGCATCTCGTTGAGTAACTGGGAGAAACTTCTCAAAAAATAACTCTGCAAACTGGTCCCAATTCAGAGATGGCGACCCTGCTGGTCTGGCTAAACAATAGTCCCTCCACCAAGTCTTGGCGGATCCTGCTAGACGAAAGGTGGCGAAGTCGTCCCATTGGTCTCCACAATACCCATAGTCCGAAGAACCTCATGGTAGCTATACAAGAAATCCTGGGGGTCCTCTGAAGAAGCACCGCTGAATGTGGTGGTGAAGAGCTTGGTAAACCTATCCAGTCTCCACAAAGCATCTGCGGACATAGCCGCTCCATCGCCGGTCTGAGTCACAATACCCGGCTGAACTGCCACAGCTGGCTGAACCACTGGAACCTGAGCCTGGGGAGCTACCTGCTCCAGAGTACGTGTAGCAGGAGTCTGAACTCCTCCTCCAGCCTGGGAAGTGTCTAGTGCTACTGGAAGCAAACCCGCTCGAGAGACGCTCTCCATAAAGCCTACCAACCTGACCAAGGCGTCCTGAAGAACGAGGGTGGCTATAAACCCCTCTGGGACCTGAGCTGGGCCCTCCGGAGCTACTGGGGCCGGAACCTCCTCATGATACTCAACATGAGGCTCCACCTCTGGGAGTGCTGCTCGGGGCTGAGCTCTGCCCCTGCCTCGGCCTCTGGCACGGCCTTGGCCTCGCCATCTACCCCTCGTAGGAGCTGCTGATGGGGGCTCGAGCTGCTGTGCGGTAGAAGAAGAAGCACGTGTTCTCGCCCTCTGCGAAAGAACAGAGTAGAAAGACAATCAGTATTTGAGAAACAGAATCGCACGACAAGAAAGAACAAAAGTGAAGTTTTCCTAACTCTGTAGCCTCTTGGGGATAAATACAGACGTCTCCGTACCGATCCCTCAGACTCTACCGAGTTTGTCCGTGAGTTGTGAGACCTATGTAACCTAGTGCTCTGATACCAACTTGTCACGACCCGGATTTCTCACCCTCGGGAGTCGTGATGGCGCCTACTAATAGGATCTAGGCAAGCCAATTATCAATTATCTCTTTTAGCAAACCTCGACATTTATAAAAACAACAAAGCATTTAATATAAAAGAGGAAGTCTTAAACATAAAATGAACTGAAAACAAGTGCGGAAATTCCATTATAACCTCTACCCCAGACTGGAGTCACTAACTCACGAACGTCTATAGAATACTAAAAACAGAGTCTGAATAAATTACAATACTGTTTGTTCCGATACTGAAGTCAGAGCTGTCTTGAGCTTCTGAAAGCTCGCCTCACACTCATCTGACCATCTGAACTGGGCACCCTTCTGGGTCAATCTGGTCATCGGGGTTGCGATAGATGAAAACCCCTCCACGAACCGACGATAGTAGCCTGCTAACCCCAAGAAACTCCGAATCTCTATGGCTGATGCTGGTCGAGGCCAGTTCTTGACTGCCTCTATCTTCTTCGGGTCCACCTGAATACCCTCTGCTGATACAACGTGACCCAGAAATGCTACTGAACTCTGCCAGAACTCACACTTGGAGAACTTGGCATATAACTGACTATCCCTCAGAGTCTGAAGAACTACTCTGAGGTGCTGCTCGTGCTCCTCCTGGCTGCGGGAGTATACGCAAATATCATCAATAAAGACTATCACGAACATGTCCAAACATGGCCTGAACACTCGGTTCATCAACTCCAAGAATGCTGCTGGGGCATTGGTCAACCCAAATGACATGACAAAAACTCATAATGTCCATACCGAGTGCGGAATGCTGTCTTAGGGACATCAGACGCCCTGATCCTCAACTGATGGTAGCCAAATCTCAATTCTATCTTTGAAAACACCTTTGCACCCTGAAGCTGGTCGAACAAATCGTCAATCTTCGGCAGTGGATACTTGTTCTTTATCGTCACTTTGTTCAATTGCCGGTAATCAATGCACATCCTCATCGAACCATCTTTTTTCTTCACAAATAACACTGGCGCACCCCAAGGCGAAACGCTGGGTCTAATGAAACCCTTCTCAAGCAAATCCTGCAACTGATCCTTTAACTCTTTCAACTCTAGCGGGGCCATGCGATACGTCGGGATAGAAATGGGCTGCGTGCCCGGAGCCAGATCAATACAAAGATCGATATCCCTGTCGGGCGGCATACCCGGCAGGTCTGAAGGGAAAACCTCGGGGAACTCCCGAACAATAGGAACAGAATCAACAGAAGGGACCTCTGCACTGGAATCACGAACATACGCCAGATAAGCTAAACACCCCTTCTCGACCATGCGTCGAGCCTTCACATATGAGATAACACTGCGAATGTCATGACCTATGGTCCCTCTCCACTCCAAACGGGGCAAATCTGGTAAAGCCAAGGTCACGGTCTTGGCGTGGCAATCCAAGATGGCATGATACGGGGACAACCAATCCATCCCTAATATGACGTCGAAATCCACCATGTCTAAGAGCAATAAATCAACACGGGTCTCAAGACCCTCAAACACTACCACACAGGAACGATGAACTCGGTCGACCACTATAGAATCACCCACCAGTGTAGATACATATACAGGAACACCCAAGGCATCACTAGGCATAACCAAGTACGGTGCAAAATAGGATGACACATACGAATACGTAGACCCAGGGTCAAATAGCACTGAAGCATCCCTATCACAGACTAGAATAGTACCTGTAATAACTGCATCTGAAGACTCAGCCTCTGGCCTGGCTGGAAGAGCATAACACCGGGGCTGGGCCCCACCTCCCTGAACCATATCCCTGGGACGATCGGATGCTGGCTGGACTCTACCTCTGGCGGTCCGAGCTCCACCTCTATGATCTCTACCTCCACCTCTATGGCCTCTACCCCCGCCTCTAGCTGGCTGGGCGGCCTGTGGATCACCTGCTGCCTGAATCATAGGACGAGGACCCTGCTGCTGTGACTGAGCACCCCTCAACCTCGGGCAAGCCCTCCTGATGTGACCATACTCACCACATTCATAGCACCCGCCTGAATGCTGCAACTGAGAAGACTGAGACTGACCCTGTCGACCTGAATGACCACCTCGGAAGCTCTGAAGCGGTGGTGCACTGATAGGCTGCTGATCAGAATAATGCGGCTGAGACCCACTACCGCCTAAAGTACCATGAGAGACCTGGAGAGCTGACTGAAAGGGCCTCGGAGGATGGCCTCTACCATAAGAATCTCTACCTCCAGACGAGGTACACTGAATCTACTTACATGACGGGGCCTCTTATCCGACCCATGACCACCTCCCTGTGCAAGAGCCATCTCAACTCTACAGGCCGCATTGGCCGCCTCCTGAAAAGAAATCTCACTCCCGGCTCCCATAGCCATCTGGAGACGGATCGGCTGAATCAAACCATCGATAAACCTCCGCACCCTCTCTCTCGGTGGGGAGTATAACAATAGCATGGCGAGCTAGATGAATGAACCGGGTCTCATACTGTGTGACTGTCATAGAGCCCTGCTGAAGGCGCTCAAACTGCCTGCGAAGAGCATCTCGCTGAGTAACTGGGAGAAACTTCTCCAAGAACAACTCTGCAAACTGGTCCCAAGTCAGAGATGGCGACCCTGCTGGTCTGGCTAAACAATAGTCCCTCCACCAAGTCTTGGCGGATCCTGCTAGACGAAAGGTGGCGAAGTCGACCCCATTGGTCTCCACAATACCCATAGTCCGAAGAACCTCATGGCAGCTATACAAGAAATCCTGGGGGTCCTCTGAAGAAGCACCGCTGAATGTGGTGGTGAAGAGCTTGGTGAACCTATCCAGTCTCCACAAAGCATCTGCGGACATAGCCGCTCCATCGCCGGTCTGAGTCACAATACCCGGCTGAACTGCCACAGCTGGCTGAACCACTGGAACCTGAGCCTGGGGAGCTACCTGCTCCAGAGTACGTGTAGCAGGAGTCTGAACTCCTCCTCCAGCCTGGGAAGTGTCTAGTGCTACTGGAAGCAAACCCGCTCGAGAGACGCTCTCCATAAAGCCTACCAACCTGACCAAGGCGTCTTGAAGAACGAGGGTGGCTATAAACCCCTCTGGGACCTAAGCTGGGCCCTCCGGAGCTGCTGAGGCCGGAACCTCCTCATTATACTCAACATGAGGCTCCACCTCTGGGACTGCTGCTCGGGGCTGAGCTCTGCCCCTGCCTCGGCCTCTGGCACGGCCTTGGCCTCGCCATCTACCCCTCGTAGGAGCTGCTGATGGGGGCTCGAGCTGCTGTGCGGTAGAAGAAGAAGCACGTGTTCTCGCCATCTGCGAAAGAACAGAGTAGAAAGACAATCAGTATTTGAGAAACAGAATCGCACGACAAGAAAGAACAAAAGTGAAGTTTTCCTAACTCTGTAGCCTCTGGGGGATAAATACAGACGTCTCCGTACCGATCCCTCAGACTCTACCGAGTTTGTCCGTGAGTTGTGAGACCTGTGTAACCTAGTGCTCTGATACCAACTTGTCACGACCCGGATTTCTCACCCTCGGGAGTCGTGATGGCGCCTACTAATAGGATCTAGGAAAGCCAATTATCAATTATCTCTTTTAGCAAACCTCGACATTTATAAAAACAACGAAGCATTTAATATAAAAGCGGAAGTCTTAAACATAAAATGAACTGAAAACAAGTGCGGAAATTCCATTACAACCTCTACCCAAGACTGGAGTCACTAACTCACGAACGTCTATAGAATACTAAAAACAGAATCTGAATAAATTACAATACTGTTTGTTCCGGTACAAGTACAACAAATGAAATAAGGATAGAAGAGACTCCGGGCCATGCGGACGTCAACAAGGCTACCTCGAAAATTCTGGACTGAAGTCAACTCCCAATGCTCCTACTGCTGTCCAAAAGCTGCTGCTCCGGCACTGTGATCTGTGCAAAAAGATGCACAGAGTGTAGCATCAGCACAACCGACCCCATGTGCTGGTAAGTGCCTAGCAAGCCTCGGCGAAGTAGTGACGAGGCTAGACCAGACTACCAGATAAACCTGTGCAATTATGAACTATATTGCGGAAAATAAACAGGAAATAAGCAGTTTATACAAGGAGGGGGGAATCATGCTGTGGGGAGGCAACAGTTAAAACAAGAATTCTAAACTTAAGGATAGAATGGCCAACAGAAACTTAAATCCGGAGTAAACACACTTAAGCTATAATTTGTTGCGGCGCACAACCCGATCCGATCACATACAATACTGTTGCGGCGTGCAACCCGGTCCTCAATCATCACTGTTGCGGCATGCAACCCGAACCATAAATATACAGTGTTGTTGCGGCGTGCAATCCGATCCACAATTATATAGTGTTGTTGCGACGTGCAACCCAATCCACAAGTATAACTGTTGCGGCGTGCAACCCGATCCATATATAGGTAACAAAACCTCACCCAATCAACAATCACAAGTAAGGGGTAAGAGGGGGGTAATAACTAGTGATAGCAATCCCGGCAAGGGGAACTATAACAACACAACTAAATCCTGGCAAGGGAGAGAATCAACAAAACCAATAACACGTCCCGGCAAGGGAGAGAATCA
Organism: Nicotiana attenuata; assembly: GCF_001879085.1. Lineage (NCBI taxonomy): Eukaryota > Viridiplantae > Streptophyta > Magnoliopsida > Solanales > Solanaceae > Nicotiana > Nicotiana attenuata. The sequence continues at coordinate 25,109 of NW_017672870.1, forward strand.
ACAAAACTAATAACACGTCCCAGCAAGGGAGAAAATCAACTCTTTCACTTTCTTGCACTTCTCACTTATAATTCTCTTTAACATTCGAGCCATCGCTCCAAGAGTCATTTCATAATATCTGTCTCATGCTCTTTACAATATATAGAAATCATCAAATAAGCATGGGAGAGTCACAACAATTCAGAATAATCTCAATATAAGGACACACGATCATGCTAGACACCAGTGTATAGATACTCGTCACCATGCCTATACACCGTACTCGACAAATAGCAATTAGCAAGTAAGACTCTACTCCTATTCCCTCAAGCCAAAGTTAGATCAAACACTTACCTCAACTTCCACGGCTAAATCAATCCACAACGACCGCCTTCCCTCTCGAATTCGGCTCCAACTCAATCAAATCTATGAAATAACGACTTTATAATATCAATAATAGCTAAACAAATCAAACCCAATGCCTAAATATAGTTTTCTAAGCTTTCTTCCCAAAATTTCAAAAAATCAACCACGGGCCCGCTTGGTCAAAATCCGAGGTTCGAACCAATTTCACATCACCCATTCCCCCACGAGCCCGAATATATAATTTGTTTCCAAATTCGACCCCAAAACGAGGTCTAAATCAAAGAAAATTGAAAAACCCTAATTCTATCCATTTTCCCCCAATTTCAACCCAAGATTACATGATTTAAGCCTTGGGGTTTGACTAATAATGATGGAAAATGAAGAAAACAATTTGGAATTTACTAACCCAAGTGGTCTTGAAGAAAGGAGGCTTCAATGGACGTCTAAGTGCTTGGAGAAGAAAGGAGTTCGTGTATTTTTGAAGGAATCCCGTAGCTACTGTTTTGAACATTTTAAAATGCCAAGTAGTTTTTTTTTTCCGACACCATACTTAGCTTAACCTCAATGCAAACTTGTGACAACCCAAATGGTCATCACCTGTCTTCTCATTCATTCCGTGCTTCCGAGGCCTTGAAAACCTCATTTTTAGTTGCCTCGATTTGCGTGCGCAGTCCGGGCGCGTAGCTGGAAAGCTTAAGTATGAATTCTGTGTGAAAAATTATGAATTTTGGTGTTAATATGATTAAAGTTGACTTTGGTCAACATTTTGGGTAAACGGACCCGGACTCATGATTGGAGGGTCTCGGAGGGTCCGTAGAAAAATATGAGACTCGGGCATATGCCCGGAGTCGAATTCCGAGGTCTAGAGCCCGAGAAATGAATTTTTCTGTGAAATTGTTTTCCTGAAATTGATATGGAAATTTGAAACGAAAATTGATTAGAACGTGTTGGTATCGGGCCCGTATTTTGGTTCTGGCGCCCGGTACAGGTCTTATATGTGATGTAAGCATTTTTTGTAAAATTTAGTTGAAATCGGATGTCATTTGACGTGTTTCGGACCTAAATCTTTAAAAAAATGAAAGTTTATGAAGTTGATGAAAAAGTGATAATTTTGAGGTTTAATTCGTTGAGTTTGATGTTATTTTGGCGATTTGATCGCACGGATAAGTCCGTGGGATATTTTTGAGGTTGTGTGTATATTTGGTTAGGAGCCCCGAGGGCTCGGGAGTGTTTTCGGAGGTGTTCGGGGTGGTTTTGAACTTAGAAAAGTTGCAGAAAATGGGTTTCAGCTGTTGCAGACAATTCCTTCTTCGCGTTCGCGACGCCTCTTCCGCGTTCGCGATGCCTTGAGTTGGTCCTGCATCGCGTTCGCGTTATCCCCATCGCGAACGCATAGGGTTATTTGACCCAGGGGGATTTGGCCAAATTTTTCCTTGCCAACAGGAGGGGGCTTCTTACAAAAGCACTCCAAGAACTCTCTTGAACATTCAGAGAGAAGCAACTACTACTTCTCCATCAAAGTAAAAAGAAGCATCGACTAAATAGAAGGCCCTTGAATCTTATCGTTAGCCTATAGCGCTATCTACCCTTAAGAATGACTTAAGGGATGTAACAGAAGTCTCAAGAGAACTAACAATCGATGGACTGGAAGGGCGAGAGAGAGAAGAGCAAAGAGAACTCAATCCAGAATTTCGACTCCTTATAAAACCCCAAGTACGGCATTAGCAATTGCCCTTCGCGTTCGCGACAGGAGGGTCGCGTTCGCGAAGGGTATCACAGGAAAGGCCATCGCGTTCGCGAGCTAAGGGGGTGCGAACGCGAAGAGTAAAAGCTGGGGATTCAGAATTTGTTCTATGCGAACGCGTGGGAGCTAATGCGAACGCGATGAAGGAATTCGTAAGGCTACGCGTTCGCGAGGGGCTGTACGCGACAATATATGCAATATTATATAATAACAATCAACTAATTTAACATTTAATGATATCAACAATATATTTTTGTATATATAGGGTATTCAAAATTCAAATCTGTGGCTAGAGATATCGATAAACTCAAAATGGAGTCATAATGAAATAAAAGTTTTCCGGCTAAAGAATCAATTAAATTTTTAGATAGCCGATTAAAGTGAATTTTTATTTAAGGATAATATCTTCACTTGCATCATTGTAAAGATAATCATTATTGAAATATGTATAAAGTTTTAGAAATTGGAATTTCAAAGTAGAAATATTTTTTGAAAGATAACAGCATACCAAATAAGAGTCCAAGTCGTAGTAAAAGAGTCACGTCGTAACGAAAGAAACATTCATATTGTGTCATCCTTTCTGCTATCTTGGATGTAATCTCGCAAGTATCATGTCGGGCTTATCAAACGTAAGTTTAGGGATCATCTAGGACCTGAATCGAGGTGGGACAGCAGCTGTTTTTTTCTTGTTTCAGAATTTAATTACTTTTTCTCACAAGATTTTGGAGCTCGATTTTGGGCAATTTTGGAGGGAATTTTAACTATTTGGATTGGGGTAACTATGTTTTACTCGGATTTGATATTATTCCATGATTCTAACCTAGATTTTAGTGTTCATTAATAATTTAAATTGGAGAATTGAGGATTTAAGTAAAAACTTTCAACAATACTAGTTCAACAATCAAAAACAAAATTAACAACTAAAGTTTTAACATATTTCAATAACATGTTTTAACAAAATATTTTCACTTGTTTAGTTAAAAAAAAAAAACTAAACTAACACGTATAGAAATAAATAAGGAAAGAAAAAAATCCCTCCATAATAACTTAGCACTTTAGATGAAATGGTGTACATTTCAGTATAGTAGCGTAGTATAATATCAAAGAAGCAAATATATCACTAGTAATAGTGCGAACTGACCACTTTTAACTATAATTGAAAATAACTATTTTCATGGAGTAAAATAACTATTATCATGGAGTTATAAATTTCACGGTAAAACTCCATAATAATATCCCTAATTTCACTTGTGGAATTTGAAACTATATGACAATGACGATTTTCAATTAAAGGGGCTAAAAAGTGACTATTCGTGAATTTTATCACTAGTATCATGATTCATGGGTTCAAATTATCATTAGCTATCATACATTTCTTGCCCCGTGAGGAAAATCTGATTAACCCGTGAGATAAATACATAATTAACCAATCAGTAACCGAATTAAACATTTAACCACCAACAAATCACGTCAGATGTTAACTTATCCTTTAAATGGTGAAATGTATAATAGAAAATAGAAGTTGAAGATACCATCACCAACAAACATAAATACCATTATCAATTATGCTTCTTATCTTATTGACTAACTTAACTATTGAAGAGCTCAGCTATGGAGTCCGACGATAGCATGCACAGAAGTAATTAGAGAGAAGAGAAGAGAAGTTCCTAACCGATTCCATTAGATGAATAGTAAGAAATGAAATCTGTACAGTGTACATAACTAACTAACTAACTGCTACTTATACAACTAACCACCGACCTTTCTTAACTTAACTACAACTCACCGACAGTTGTACACCCACACACCTAGAGTTATCTACACTCCCCCTCAAGCTGAGGGATGAAAACAGGTTCTTCATTCCCATCTTGCTCACTAAGTAATCATGTTGTGGACTACACATGCTCTTTGTCAGCACACCTGCAAGTTGTTCTTTGGTTCCAATATGTTGTGTTTGAATTAGACCTTCCTGAATTTTCTCCCTCACAAAATGACAGTGTATGTCAATGTATTTTGTCCTATAATGAAAGATAGGATGAGTTGCAATTTGAATAGCAGCTTTGCTATCACAGAAAAGTTGTATTGGAACCTCAACCTCAATGCTAAGCTCTCAAAGTCCTATTAGCCATGTAATTTCCGCTACTGTTGTGGCCATGCTTCTGAATTCTGCTTCAGCTGAGCTTCTTGAGACTGTTCCTTGCTTCTTTGATTTCAAGGATATAAAGGCTTCTCCAAACTTGATCACATAACCAGTTACAGATCTTCTTGTTTCCATACAAGCACCCCGTCTGAATCACAGTAAGCAGTTAACTTCATATTTCCACATGCTAGCATGAACAGACCTAGGCCTGGAGTTCCCTATATACCTGATGACTCTCATGGCAGCAGTCATGTGAGACTGTTTAAGAGCATGCATGAACTGACTAAGTACTTGAACCACAAAGGCTATGTCAGGCCTAGTCATGGTTAAGTACAATAGTCTACCTGTAACGACCCGACCGGTCGTTTTGAGCTCTAGCGTGTCTTTCAGCGGTTTGAGGCCCTGAGTAGCTTCACTTCAGGTATTATGACTTGTACGCATGGTCGGAATTGAATTCCGGAAAGTTCGGAGTGGATTTGGAAGGAGAATTCACGTTTCGAAAGCTTTAAGTTGGAAGAATTGACTAAGATTATATTTGTGAGTAAACGACCTCAGAATCGGGATTCGAAGGTTCCAACAGGTTCGTATATGATTTCGGACTTGGGCGTATGCACGAATAGGATTTTGGAAGACCCGGGAACGTTTCGGCACCTATTGTGGAAGTTGGCATTTTTGATAGAATTTCATAAGTTTGGGTTGAAGTGCATTTCAGTGTTATCGATGTCCGTTTGGGATTCCGAGTTTGGGAATAGCTCCGTATGATGATTCTGGTGTTGGGAGCGCGATCGAAAGTGAATTCGGAGGTCCGTGGATCATTTTGGAGTCATTTGGCTAAAGATAGAAATTTAAAGGTTTTTGAGGAGTTTGACCGGAAGTGGACTTTTTGATATCGGGGTCGGATTCCGATTTCGGAAGTTGGAGTAGGTCCATAATATCGAATATGACTTGTGTGCAAAATTTGAGGTCAATCGGACGTGATTTGATAGGTTTCGGGATCAAATGTAGAAGTTTGAAATTCTAAAGTTCATTATCCTTGAATTGGAGTGCGATTCATGGTTTTAGCGTTGTTTGATATGATTTGAGGCCTCAAACAGGTCCGAGTTATGTTATGGGACTGGTTGGTGTGATTGGATGGGGTCCCGGGGGCCTCGGGTGTGTTTCGGGGTTGTTTCGGATCATTTCGGGCTGTTTTGCAATAGCTGATGCTGGTATCTGGTGTTGTTCTTCGCGTTTGCGAACAAGGATTTGGCTTCAGGGACTTTCTTCTTCGCGTTCGCGAAGGAACGAAATCTCTGTTGCACAGGTCTGACTTCGGAGGCTCATATCTCGCAATCTATAAAGAATTTGGAGATGATCCAAAAAGAAAAGTTGTAGATCGTGGTGTCTAGTTTCCAAAAAATTAAACCATTTGTCATTTGGAGTTTTGTACCTAAAGTTATGGCCATTATACTAGAGGATGTCTGAGAAGAGTTTGAAAAATGGTTTTTGGGAATTTTCTTCTTCGCGAACGCGACGGGGGTCTCGCGAACATGAAGAAGAGTCGTCTGGGCAGTGTATAAGTGTAAAGAAATGGGTTTGGCTCATTTCATCTCATTTCCTCCATGGGAGCCAACCTAGGAGCGATTTTGGAGCTCCATTTTCATCATCCATGTCATGGTAAGTGATTCGCACCTATTGCAAGTTAATTACTTGGATTATATCTAGATTTTAACATAGAAAATCATGGGAAATTAGTGAAAATTGGGTTTTGAAGAAAAACCTAGAAATTTGGTATTCTTGGATTTTGACCACGATTTGGGCACGAAATTGGGAGTAAATTATATATTTGAGTTCGTGAGGTTATGGGTAGACTTTATCTTCAAAAAATTTCGAAATCCGGGCACGTAGGCCCGAGGGCAATTTTGTCATTTTTCGATCGGGGTTAGGAATTGTTATAAATTGGATTGTAATGAGTAATTGATCATATATTAATGAGTTTACATAATTATTGGCTAGTTTTGGAGCAATGTGCATCGATTTGAGTTTTCAGAAGGGCATGGAATAACGGTTATGGAACTTCGGAGGGAGGTGAGTCTCCTTTCTAACCTTGTAAGAGGGAATTGTCCCCATAGGTGAATTAATTGGATATGTGCTGCTATTTTCGAGGGCTACATACGCACGAGGTGACAAGAGTGTGTGCGTAGCTACTATTATGCTTATGTCCGGTAGTCTAGGACCCAAAAGCATGCTTTACTTGTAATACTTGTAACCTTATTGTTAGTTTAAATTGCTTAAATCATATTGAAGTGGCAAATGACTTTCTAAAGAGTTAAACTTCATTTTCTTGACTTGTAAAAGAGAAATTTACACCTCCTTGAATAATTGTTTCCCTAATGAAGTCTTGATTGACTGTTAAAATGTGTGTTTCTATGTGTACCTGCGTCGCATGTATAATTCGCGAGCAGGGTGATTGTTTATTTATATTTGACCGCATCGCATGTATGATTCGCGAGCGGGGTAATAGATGCATCTATGGTTCGCGCCATTCGACCCTCTGGCAGTGCACAATTTAAATATTGTTGGATCGGGCCGTACGACCTCGGCATGATTTGCGCATGCTTGTAATG
>NW_017672870.1:31968-163919 GCF_001879085.1 Nicotiana attenuata
TTTCATTTTCTTGTAATAAAATAAAGTAAAATAGTAAAAATTAGTTGAAATGGCGATATTAGGCCTAAACTAAATATTTACATGCTAAAATGGGTAAAATTTCGGGGAGGGTCAAAAATCACATGTCAACATATACTGTATTAGTGGTTCAAGAGTTATGGTGAAACCCTTATACTGTCGCATATTGGCATGTTAGGTGCAGTGAGCGGCATGAGGAACCGAGGTTGCGGTGTGGTGTTGGCAAGGATGTTTGCGGTCCGGTGTTGGCAAGGATGTCACAAGCTCGGAGGAGCAGGAAAGGGATTTTAATGTTAGAGTAAGCTGGTATTGTCTTCAGCGTCACCTGAGATCGGTGTTTTGTAAAAAAGGCTTTGCATCCTGGTTATGGAATCTTGATCGCTTTTCAATGTTATTGGGGCAGGTGGTATGGATGTGCAGACTTGTTACCTGGTGCGGAAGGTCGTGAGAGCGTGTCCTACGAGAAGGTTGTGTTGGTGTGACATGTAGTCACTTGATTGATTGAAGATTTAAACCAAGTATGAAGATTTCGGTAATACCACTAATTTGAGAACTTATGCCTGGAGGGCACTCGGTTTATTGGGCTGTGGACGGTGGAGGTTTACTCCAGTTATGATGGTTGTCCTTGTGAGTTATAGGAAAAAGGGTTATTATGGACCCAGGAAAGACTATTGGCCTAGTTTGGTAAGATCAAAATCGGCTTGAGGTTTGTGAATGGATTTAAATATGAATATGGGCTCTACATCAGGCCAGATGTGTTCATTTCAGCATAGCGTCCCTTATGGAGGAGTATTCGAATGTGGGATGTTGTTTCATCGTCGGTTATTTCACGTAATATTATATTGTGCCGTGTGAGTTGTGAAACGGCTTGATAACTTTCTTATGCGTTGAGGTTTCGTGTAGCGATGGTGTCATATGAGCAGGATGGCTCTTGAGATTCATATCATATATCGCACCTCAATTGTGCTTGAGTTTTGTAGCTTATGGCTATATGTCTCTCCAGGGTTGGTATTATGCACTTAGTGTGCTTGTGACCGATATTCGGTATTTTGTTGTAATGAGAAATTTAGCTCGATGTGTATCTCCTTATGTGAATTTTATGTGTGGATCGGGTGGCACGCCGCCATGGGTATGTTATTTGGATCGGGTTGCACGCCGCAACAGTGTGATGTTGAATACAACCTTCTATATTCTATTTTTGTATGTCTTGTTTCCCACTTTCTGAGGAAAGTTCATATTAGTGCGTGAGTTGAGTAGTCCCTTCCAGAGTTCGTTTTCCTTATATATCACGTTCGAGTTCATAGCCTATTGGCACATTGTGGCATTATATGACACTTTTGATCATGTTCGGGGTGGGTTATTGCCTGAGCAGTTCGTACTGGGTGAGACGACATCATTGGATTTAGGATCAGTGCAATCTGATTATATGAAGTATATTATGGAGCAACGACCATTATTTGGTTCATAATGAGGTAATGGTTCTTGTCAGGAGTATAGACTCAATGATTGTTGACTCGATAGTTGGTTATGAATTTCTACACATCTCTTCCGTCGTGGCGGCATTGCAAGAGTTGGAACAAGACTTATATATGTCATGGGGTGCATTGTGAGCATCAGATTCGGGAAATGTCGGCTATTATGATCAGAGAGTGTTATTATGGTCTTGTGAATGGTGTGGTGCATGGTGTGAATTTAGCAAGGGTGTGCAGTCATGTTCTGGTACAGCGTGTGGTGATTGATACGGTGTTCATATGTTGAAAGCAGGCCTGGCAGAGAATTTCGGATGTTGAAGCTGGGCTCTAAGGCTTATTTACCTAAATGAAAGAGGTTATCTTTATATTTGATCGAGCTAATGTGCCCAACTGAGTTGTGGTAGCAAGGGTAGGTGCACAAGGTATTAAGCAGCGATTTCAGACTACTTCAGTGCAGTTCTTAGCACGTTCGAGGACGAACGTATGTTTAAGTGGGAGAGAATGTAATGACCTGACCGGTCGTTTTGAGCTCTAGCTCGTCGTTCAGGGGTTTGAGGCCCTGAGTAGCTTCACTTAAGGTATTATGACTTGTACGCATGGTCGGAATTGAATTCTGGGAAGTTCCGAGTGGATTAAGGAGAATTGACGTTTCGAAAGCTTTAAGTTGGAAGAATTGACTAAGATTGGATTTTTGAGTAAACGACCTCAGAATCGGGATTCGAAGGTTCCAACAGGTTCGTATGATGACTTCGGACTTGGGCGTATGCCCAAATAGGGTTGTGGAAGACCCGGGAACGTTTCGGCACCTATTATGAAAGTTGGCATTTTTGAAAGAATTTCATAAGTTTGAGTTGAAGTGCATTTCAGTGTTATCGATGTCCGTTTGGGATTTCGAGCATGGGAATAGCTCCGTATGGTGATTCTGGTGTTGGGAGCGCGATCGAAAGTGAATTCGGAGGTCCGTGGGTCATTTTGGAGTCATTTGGCTAAAGATAGAAATTGGAAGGTTTTTGAGGAGTTTGACCGGAAGTGGACTTTTTGATATCGGGGTCGGATTCCGATTCCGGAAGTTGGAGTAGGTCCACAATGTCGAATATGGCTTGTGTGCAAAATTTGAGGTCAATCGGACGTGATTTGATAGGTGTCGGCATCAAATGTAGAAGTTTGAAATTCTAAAGTTCATTAACCTTGAATTAGAGTGTGATTCATGGTTTTAGCGTTGCTTGATGTGATTTGAGGCCACAAGCAGGTCCGAGTTATGTTATGGGACTGGTTGGTGTGATTGGATGGGGTCCTGGGGGCGTCGGGTGTGTTTCGGATCATTTTGGGTTGTTTTGCAATAGCTGATGGTGGTATGTGGTGTTGTTCTTCGCGTTCCCGAGGATCCTCTCGCGTTCGCGAAGAAGGATTTGGCTTCAGGGACTTTCTTCTTCGAGTTCGCGAAGGTATCCTCGCGTTCGCGGAGAACGAAATCTCTGCTGCACAGGTCTGACTTCGGAGGCTCATATCTCGCAATCTATAAAGAATTTGGAGATGATCCAAAAATGAAAGTTGTAGATATTGGTGTCTAGTTTTCAAAAAATTAAACCATTTGTCATTTGGAGTTTTGTACATAAAGCTACGGCCATTATACTAGAGGCTGTTTGAGAAGAGTTTGAAAAATAGTTTTTGGGAATTTTCTTCTTCGCGAACGCGACGGGGGTCTCGCGAACGCGAAGAAGAGTAGTCTGGGCAGTGTATAAGTGTAAAGAAATGGGTTTGGCTTATTTCATCTCATTTCCTCCATGGGAGCCGACCTAGGAGCGATTTTAGAGCTCCATTTTCATCATCCATGTCATGGTAAGTGATTCCCACCTATTGCAAGTTAATTACTTGGATTATATCTAGATTTTAACATGGAAAATCATGGGAAATTAGTGAAAATTGAGGTTTTGAAGAAAAACCTAGAAATTTGGTATTCTTGGATTTTTACCACGATTTGGGCACAAAATTGGGAGTAAATTATATATTTAAGTTCATGAGGTTATGGGTAGACTTTATCTTCGAAAAATTTCGAAATGCGGGCACGTGGGCCCGAGGGCAATTTTTTCAACTTTTCGGTCGGGGTTAGGAATTGTTATAAATTGGATTGTAATGAGTAATTGATCATATATTAATGAGTTTACATAATTATTGGCTAGTTTTGGAGCAATGTGCATCGATTTGAGTTTTCAGAAGGGCATGGAATAACGGTTATGGCACTTCGGAGCGAGGTGATTCTCCTTTCTAACCTTGTAAGAGGGAATTGTCCCCATAGGTGAATTAATTGGATATGTGCTTCTATTTTCGGGGGCTACGTACGCACGAGGTGATGAGAGTCCGTGCGTAGCTACTATTATGCTTATGTCCGGGTAGTCTAGGACCCAAAAGCATGCTTTACTTGTAATACTTGTAACCTTATTGTTAGTTTAAATTGCTTAAATCATATCGAAGTGGCAAATGACTTTCTAAAGAGTTAAACTTCATTTTCTTGACTTGTAAAAGAGAAAGTTACACCTCCTTGAATAATTGTTTCCCTGATGAAGTCTTGATTGACTGTTAAAATGTGTGTTTCTATGTGTACCTGCGTCGCATGTATAATTCACGAGCAGGGTGATTGTTTATTTATATTTGACCGCGTCGCATGTATGATTCGCGAGCGGGGTAATAGATGCATCTATGGTTCGCGCCATTCGACCCTCTGGCAGTGCACAATTTAAATATTGTTGGATCGGGCCGTACGACCTCGGCATGATTTGCGCATGCTTGTAATGTTTGCCTTGAGATTCATAAATGTTGATATTCGTTCTCCCTGGCCTGATATGAATGTATAAATGATGAAAAGAAATCTGGAAATTTCCTATGAAAGAAAGAATTCTTTATTTGCTTTATTCTACTGAGTTGCAACCATGTTTATAAAATCTTTGATTTATTATATTATTGCATATTATTATTGGACCACTAGTAAGTGTCGAAGTCGACCTCTCGTCTCTAGTTGTTCGAGATTAGACGGGATACTTACTGAGTACACGTTATTTTCGTACTCATGCTACACTTGCTGTGCATTTTTGTTGCACAGGCACATGTATCTCTAGTGGCCTAGTGGGCATAGCAGCATGGATGATACGGAGACTAGGTGAGCTGCATTCCTCGAGGCGACCCGTAGCCAGTGTAGTCTCTTTCAGTGTATTGTAATTACTTTCTGTACAATTTGTATTCCGGACAGTTATTGTACTTTATTTGATTTCCTAGTGATTGGTCATGCACTTGTGACACCGCATTCTGGGATGATTATGGGATTATTTAATATTAAGTTTGTTAAGACATCAATATCTATTCAGTGAAATTCATTACTCATTGTTTAATGTATAAAAGAAACGATTTCAAAAATATTAAAATAAGAAATTATTAGTAAATTTGTGTTGGCTTGCCTCACTATGGTGTCCGGCGCCATCACGACCCTTAGTGGATTTTGGGTCGTGACAATACTTACTATTCTCTGATATCTCCCTTTGTCTTCAAGTTCATTGTCATTGTTACTACCATTGTTGGTGACAATCTTATGAAATTCCATAGAGGTTAGCTTGTGATTCAACTCTAGTGGAGTAGTCACTGGCTTTCCACCTAACAAACCAAGTTCAGAAACTAGTTCAAGTGCATACTTTCTTTGGCACAATTGAATTCCTTTTTTGATCTAGAAAATTCAATGCCCAAGAAGTATTTTAGTTCCCCAAGGTCTTTCATTTTGAACCTGACCTATAAATCCTTCCTCACTTGCTCAATCAACTTCAAGTTAATTCATATTACTAGGAGATCATCCACATCGACAAGTGTGACTACCAGGTCTGATCCTTTTTGTTGTGTGAAGAGAGAATAGTCATAATGAGACTGTTTGAACCCCATATCCAGCAGAGCTTCTGTTAACTTCAAGTTCTACTGTCTAGGAGCTTGTTTGAGCATGTACAAGGACTTGTTGAGCCTGCATACCTCTGATACTCCCCCTGGCTTGAAAAGCCATCTGGAGTTTGCATAAAAACTTCTTCAGAAAGGTCCCCTTGGAGGAATGAGTTATGCACATCCATTTGAAAAATATACTAGTGAGAGGCTGCTGCTAGAGCCACCACAAACCTTACTGTAACCATTTTGGCCACAGGAGAGAATGTCTCAGTATAGTCAAGTTCCTCATGTTGGCTATAGCCTTTTTCTACAAGCCTGGCATGTATCTTTCCACCTCTCTATTTGAATTGTAGTTTACCTAGAACACCCATTTGCAACCAATGGGAGTTTTGTCCTGAGGCAAGTCAACTATGGTCCAAGTCTGGTTCTCTTCAAGTGTTCCTATCTCAGCCTTTAGCATCAACCTAGAGGAGATCTTTGCATGCTTCAGCATAGGATGAAGGCTCAAGTAGCAGCCAAGGAAGCTTTATATGTAGGGGAAAAATGATCATAACAAACATAGGAGGAGATAGGATAAGAACATGAGGGCAGCATAGACTGCACTACATAATTCTGCATCCACACAGGTGGTTTTAGAGGGTCTAGAAGATCTTCTAAGTATCTGTACAGCTGGCTGAACCACTGGCTAAGAGGATAATGAGGAACCGGAGAAGAAAAGAAGAATATGGTAGAAAAGACACAGCAGGAGAAGCAGGAGAAGAAGTTTCCTCAGCAATGGAAGAGGATACAAGATCAGACACTTTAAGTTCTAGAATAGGAAATAAAGGTGTGATCTGAGACTTCATGTCTCTGAATGGAAAGATGTCATCCTAGAAGACTGCATCTCTACTAACAAAAAAATCGTTGCTACTGAGGTCATATAAATGACAGTCTTTTTGAGTAACAGAATGCCCCAAATGCACAGCAGGAATTGCTCTAGGATATAACTTGTCAGTTTTCTTCACATTAGTGGCATAACATAAGCTTCCAAATACTTTTAGATGCTGCAAGGAAGGAGCTTTGTAAAGTAGCCGCTCAAATGGCGATTGGCCCCTTAGAAGAGTGGTAGGTATCCCATTCAGAAGATACACTGAAGTTGTTACACATTCTCCCCAAAACTGTAAGGGAATGAATGCCTATAACCTCAAGGCTCTAGCTATATCTAAGATATATCTGTGTCTTCTTTCTACCACCCCATTCTGCTGAGGTGTGTAGATGCAAGAACTTTGATGAATCACTCTATGTTCATTAAGTAGCTAATTTACCTGCCCATTGAAGAACTCGGATCCATTGTCTGTTATGAGACACTTAACAACACAACTAAAATGAGTCTTGATCAATAGAAGGAAATCTCTTAGAATAACAATAGAGTCTGACTTATTATTCATTAAAAAGATCCAAGTATATCTAGAGTATCCTTCTACCAGATTCATGAAGTATCTCCTACCATCATGTGTTGGAACTCTATAGGGATCCCAAACATCAGCATGAACAAGACCAAATGCAGAAATAGAACTGCTATTACTTAAGGAAAAGGGCAATCTTGTTTGCTTGGCAATAGGACATACAATACAATTGTGATCTTTCACATGTATATTTTTCAGAGTACTAATGCTTCTCAAGACCTTTAGAAGTGGATGTCCAAGCCTTCAATTCCACAAAGATATGCTATCACAAGATGTATGCTCACCCTCAGTTTATTCTTAGTACTGAAACTAAAGATGTTATCTACACATGAACTATTTACATATGAAGCAGGCAGGCTAGGTTTACTGGCAGAATCAGAATTGAATCCTCCTTGTGAACTAGATTTCAGAATAGAGACCCTGATCCTCCTTACCAATCCATATCACCTTCCCACTGAAGAGTTCCTTAAACAAGCAGAAATCAGGAAAGAATATTGCTAGACATTTTAACTCTTTTGTGATCCTAGAGACTGATAACAAATTATACTTGAAGTATGGAATATATAGAACATTATGAAGAGTTCTATCTTGGAAAATATGTTAATCACCAGTTTTCTTAATGATTACTTGTTATCCAGTAGGTAGGTGAACTCTGTTTATTTCCAAACCTGTCAAATCCTTGAATTTACTTAGCAACCCCAAGTTGTCTATCATGTGATTAGTATCCCCTGTGTCAACTATCTAGTTATTATCAACTAGATTAGACATGAAGGTTGTGGTAATACCTGCACGTCCTACATTAGCTGTGTTGGCTACAAATTCAACTTCCTGTCCTTGATTCAGCATTTGCAAAATTTGAGAGTATTGTTCTGGAGTGAAGAATTAAGCAGGTGATGATAATTGTGTAAATGAGGAGCTCCCAGCAGTCTGAGAACTGGACTGAGACAAATTCTGCTGCATATCAGGTGCTGAACTAGTATTGATCACATTGTTGGCATAGTTGTTAGGTCTTCCTCATTTTTTTTATACTTAAAATCAGCATGATAGCCATGTAGCTTATAACAATTATCCTTTGTGTAACCCTTAAGCTTGCAGTATTCACAATGAGGGAGAGCCTTCCCATAGTTATTTCTAGGTCTGTAGCCATCTCCATTTGCTCCTCTATTGCTTAAGAGTGCAGCAGGTTCTCCAATCTCAGTACCAACACCACTGGCATTCCCTCCGCCTGTTTCCTTTGGCTCTCAACATTAACAATCATAGCATAAGCTTGGTTTATGTTTGATAGTGGTCTAATCATGAGAACTTGATTCTTAGCATTCTCATAAGACTCATTTAAACCAGCTAGAAATTGATACAGTCTTTGAACTTGATAATGTTCAGCATGTTGCCTGGACTCACGTCATCCACAAGAGGGTGGATGATCCAGAGTTCCATATTTATCCCAGAGTTCACGTAGTCACGAAAAATAATTGTCAAACCTTTCTCTTAAGTCTTCCCACACCTTATATGCATTAGAAGCATCATATCACTATAAAGACCCGACCAGTCGTTTTGAGCTCTAGCGCGTTGATCAACGGTTTGAAGCCCTGAGTATCTTCACTTCGGGTATTATGACTTCTACGCGTGGTCGGAATTGAATTACGGGAAGTTCGGAGTTGATTTGGAGAGGGAATTCTCATTTTGGAAGCCTTAAGTTAAAAGAATTAACTGAGATTGGATTTTTGAGTAAACGACCTCGGAATCGGGATTCAAAGGTTCCAGAGGTCGCAAATGCGACTTCTGCATCTGGTGCAATGGCTTTTTATTCCGAGACTTAGCCTATTGCCCTCATTTCCCACTTGGTCTTACGCGATTTTTGAGAGCATTTGAGAAGGGGTTCCACCAACATCAAGAGGTATTTGATTTCTTCTAGTTATGGGTTAAATACAAGAACTATATATGGATTTAAACATGTAAAATTGTAGAAATTTAGGGATTTTGAAGAAAAACCTAGAAATTAGTATTTTTGGATTTTGACCACGATCTTGGGCATGGAATTGGGAATAAATTATATATTTGAGTTCGTGAGGTCATGGGTAAACTTTATCTTCGAAAAATTTCCGTATCCGGGCACGTGGGCCTGGGGATGAATTTTAGGAACCTTGCATTTAGGGTTGGAAAATTGGTTTAATAAATAGAATATGAACTTTTGAGCACGTATTGACTAGTTCTTACCCCATTGAATAGTTTTGGATCGTTCGGCTCCAATTTGGAGGTTTGAGCGCGTTCTTGAATTGGGATATAGGCTTCGGAGCGAGGTGATTCTCCTTTCTAACCTTGTAAGAGGGAATTGTCCCCATAGGTGAATTAATTGAATATGTGCTGCTATTTGTGGGGGCTACGTACGCACGAGGTGATGAGAGTCCGTGCGTAGCTACTAATATGCTTAAGTTCGGGTAGTCTAGAACCCAAAAGCATGCTTTGCTTGCAATATTTGAAATCTCGTTGTCAATTTAAAAGGGCTTAAAACATATCAAATGTGTAAATTAATATCTAAAAGACTAGTCATCATTTCCTTGATTTTTAAAAGCGAAATTTGCCTTTTACTTGGATAATTGCTCCTTGATGAACTCTTGATTGACTGTTTAAATGTATTTATATATTGTGGAGCGGGCCGAACGCCTTGGTAGATTAGATAGATGTATCTATGGTTTGCGCCATTCGACCCTCTGGCAGTGCACAGTTCAAATATTGTTGGATCGGGTCGTACGACCTCGGCATGATTTGCGTATGCCTGTATTGCTTGCCTGGAAATTCATCGAAGTTGATATTGTTTCTTCCTGGCTTGAGAGTAAATGTATAAATGATGAAAAGAGATTTGGGAATTTCCTATAAAAGAATGAATTGTTTACTTGCTTCATTCTACTGAATTGCAATCATGTTATTAAAAATCCTCGATTTATTATATTATTGATATATCATTATTGGACCACTAGTAAGTGTCGAAGTCGACCTCTCGTCTCTACTTCTTCGAGATTAGGCGGGATACTTACTGAGTACACGTTGTTTTCGTACTCATGCTACACTTGTTGTGCATTTTTGTTGCATAGACACATGTATTTCTAGTGGCTTACTGGGCGTAGCAGCATGGATGATACGAAGACTAAGTGAGCTACATTTTTCGAGGCGACCCGCAACCAGTATAGTCTCTTTCAGCGTATTGTAATTTACTTCTGTCCAATTTGTATTCCGAACAATTATTGTACTTTATTTGATTCTCTTAGTAATTGCTCATGCACTTGTGACATCGGGTTTTGGGATGTTTATGGGATTATTCAGTATTTTGAAATTGTTAAAGATATTATTATTTATTCAGTGGAACTCATTCTTTATTGTTTAAATATATATAAAAGAAGTAAATTCAAAATATCTAAAACAAAGAGTTACTAGTGATTTTGTGTTGGCTTGCCTGACAATGGTGTCCGGCGCCATCACAACCCTTAGTGGATTTTGGGTCGTGACAACATGGTATCAGAGCACTAGGTTCCCTTAGGTCTCACGAGTCATGAGCAAGTCTAGTAGAGTCTTGCGGATCGGTACGGAGACGTCTGTACTTATCTTCGAGAGGCTACAGGGCTGTTTGGAGCACTTCCCTTCTTGATTCCTCATTGTGCGGTTTGATTCCTTTGTCTTATTCCCTTATTTCCTTCCTATTCAATCCTACGCGACGTGAAGCGGTTGTTATCAAATTGGGAACCGAGGAACTGTAATGATACTACCAATGTGGTGCGGGATGTTCTCCCGGCATAGTTGATTGGGCTATTGTCGTCGCCTTGCGGAAGGATATTCGATCACTTCACTTTGGAAGCTGCACTTCTAAGAGCTTTGAGGCTATGCACATGTTGCTATGATGATCATGAACGGCTATCGCGCAATATTGATGTGATGGTAGGATACTTGCCTGTTGTTGAGGCAGGGAATGACTTGAAAAGAGGTTTACTCAGTTCATGAATCAGAGATTCGGTATTTTATTTTTGGCAGAGGAAGGGCAATCGGACTATGAATGTTCAGGTTGGGTCGATGGAGTAACGAGACTCAGTGTTTTCAAGTGTAGTGGAATTTTCATCTATGACGTGGTATCGTCGTCCTCGATTGAATATGTTAAGTTCACCGATGTTATGGTTTTCTTCAATTCGCCTTTGGGGCAGGGTATTGTGAAATGATGGGAAGCGAATGTCAAAGATCATGATGTGCGATGGTTCAGGATTGAAACGGTCTAGTGTTGATGGCTCAAGAAAGATGATCTTCGGAGAGATTTAAAGTTAGTAGCGATCTGTTGATTCAAATGCTGCAGAGATAGGGATTAAATTAATGCGACAACTGGGCAACAAGGGATGAGGAAGGACAAGTGAAAAGTGTCATGTGGTGGTTAAATTTCTAAGGAAGCCAGGTGTAAGAAGTGGAAATCGAATAGTTGCTTAAAGAAGAGGGTTTGGCCAAAGTAGGAGAGTGGCAGAGAAGCACATGTGTTCAGTGGCAGGATAACTGCACACCTTGAGGGAATTTTGGAATGATTTTGGAATTTTAGTGGACGGTGATTGAGCCTACGGGCTCAATTCGAAACGTTGGCTGGTATACGGCGGGAGATTGGATATGACGGAAAGTATTTGCTTGATATGAAGAAGGATACAACATGACTGTAGATAGGAAGATATTATCGTACATTTAGTTAATGTCCACGAGGAGTGAATAGATTTGTGCAGCTGGTGGATGAGCACAGGCCCAGGACGGGTTATTGGTGTCGTAGTGATTGTACCCGTGCAGCGATGTTGGCAGATGTCGGTAGGTAATTTCCACAGGTGGGTTATCTTCTGTAAGCAGGTCAGCGGTCGCGTAGTTGGCGAAGCTTCTCCGGAGGATTTCACTGACTATCCAGTAAGAGGTCGAATATGCGAACATTGCTAGAGATTCAGAGCGTTCATGAAATACTAACGGAAGGATTTAGAGGAATTTGGCGGTTTGATTGAGCAAGGTCATGTCAATAAGAGATAAAGAATCTTGGTAGGCTCTAGAGTGGTGTAATAGTGGCTTCAAGCTAAGTGGGAGAGTCCCACCGCCTACGATTGGATTGCGTAGTCGTCTATTTGTGAGTCTCGGGTTATCGGTGTATTGGCGAGTTATTACAGCTAAGGGAAAAGAACATAAGTGGTCATTTGAGGCAAGGGATTTGATGAAGATGTGCTACGGTTGGCCTTATTGGATCGTGTTCGGGCTTTGGGGGAGGTTCAGGATTTATGTTTTGTGTAGATGCGGGTTTCAAGGAAAGTGATTCGGCTGGGTGCTTCGTCAAGAGGGTGTTTATGTGCTAGAAGATTCTTATAGTTAATTATATTCGAGATCAAGTCAGAGTGGGTGGCTCTCAATAACAGTCCTAGTGGACTCAAAGGTTAAAGTGTGGTGTCTAAGGATTTTGAGTCCATAAGTATGGTTAAAAAATCGAGCTTTTGCAGTGGATTATGAAAGGAGGCTTGGAATGTTCTATGATATCTTCGGCTTGCAGTATAACATTTTGGGGGAAAGAGAGAAATGACTTCGGATTCGTAGGAGAGTTATCAGAATGGGCGTATCAGTTGAGGATGCGAATATGCGCGCAAGGAAGGTATGAAATGGTTCGTGGAATTAGAGACATCATGGTCTCGTGTTGCAAGGCCACTCGCGATGAGTGCGGGTTGAGTGCGTTATGTGTTGAACGGAGTTATTATTATCTCTAAGGCAATTAAGAATAAATTGGAAGAGGCTGGATTGGTTAGCCATGGTTGAATTGGCATAGTGGTAGCAGTGATCAGTTCCTTCAGCGTGATTAAGTTATGCATGTGACTTGTGACGGTACGTATGAGGCTTGACGGCCACCGTGATTGATTTTATTGGAAGTATTCAAGTATTATGACCTGTTATGGGTAGGCGGATCTCGGAAGGATTATGGCAGTTTAGACCACTACTTGAAGATTTGCATGTTCTACAGTTATGAAGATTTACTCGTGTGTTGCTATGATTCTCTCAGAATGAGTTAAGTAAAAAGTTTTTATATGATGAAGTGTTTACCCTATTAGTGGTTCAGGAGTTATGATGAAATTCTGGCACTATCGCATATTGGCATGTTAGGTACAATGAGCGGTATGAAATTTGGAAGTAAGGATCAAGGTTGCGGTTCGGTGTTGACAAGGATGTCACGAGCTCGGATGAGAAGGAAAGGGATTTGGATGTTTAGAGTAAGCTGGTATTGTCTTCAGAGTCACCTGAGATCGGTGTTTGTTTAGGAGGCTTTGCATCCTGGTTACGGATTCTTGATTTGCTTTACAGCATTTGTGTGGCCGGTGGTATGGAAGTGCAGACTTGTTACCTGGTGCATCAGATCGTGGAAGCGTATCTCACAGGAAGATTGTATAAGTGTGACATGCAGTCACTTGATTGATTAAAAGTTTAAACCAAGTATTAAGATGGTGGTAATATCATTAATTTGAGAATTTATGCCTGGAGGGCACTCGATATATTGGGTTGTGGACTGTGGAGGACTACTTCGGTTATGATGGTTGTTCTTGTGTTTTATGGGAAAAAGGGGTTATTATGGACCTAGAAAAGATTATTGGCCCAGTTCGGTACAATCAGAATCGGCTTGAGGTATGTGGATGGATTTAAATATGAATATGGGCTCTATATCAGGCCGAATGTGTTCGTTTCAGCATAACTCTCCTTATGGAGGAGTATACTGATGTTGGATGTTAATTCGTCATCAGCTATTTCATGTAATGCTATATGGTGCCGTGAGAGTTGTGACGGCTCGATAATTTCGTTATGTGTTGAGGTTCCGCGTAGCGATGGTGTTATGTGAGTAGGATGGCTATTTAGTTTCAGAACATATATCGCACCTCAGTTGTGCTTGAGTTTGTTAGCTTATGGTGCTATATGTCCCCTCAGGGATGGTATTATGCACTTAGCGTGCTTGTGACCGATATTCGGTATTTTGTTGTAATGAGCAATTTAGCTCGATGTGTATCTCCTTACGTGAATTTTATGTGCGGATCGGGTTGCGCGCCGCAACAGTGTGATGATAATTACATTCCCTTATATTCTATTCTGTGTGTTTTGTTTCCATTTTCGGAGGAGAGTTCATATTAGCAGCGTGAGTGGAGTAGTCCCTTCCAGAGCTCGTCTTTTTATGTATCATGTTCGAGTTGGTAGCCTATAGGCACATTGTGGCACCACATGAGACTTTTGGTCATGTCTGGGGGTGGCATGTTGCCTGAGCAGTTTGTACTGGGTGAGACAAGGTTATTGGATCTAGGATCAGTGCAATCGGATTGTATGAAGTATATTAAAGAGCAAAGATCATTATTTGGTTCAGAATGGGGTAATGTTCTTGTCAGAAGTATAGACTCAATGAATTGTTGACCCGGCAGTTGGTTATGAATTTCTACATGTCTCTTCCGTCGTGGCAGAATTGTAAGAGTTGGAACGAGACTTATATATATATCATGAGGTGCGTTGTGAGCATCAGATTCGGGGAATGTTGGTTATTATGATCATAGAATGTTATTATGGTACTGTGAATGATGTGGTGCATGGTGAGAATTTCGCAAAGGTATGCAGTCATGTTCTGGTACCTCGTGTAGTGATTGATACGGTGTTCATATATTGGAAGCAGGCCTGACGGACAATTCCGGATGTTGGAATTGGGTTCTAAGCTTATTTGTTTGAATAAAGAAGAATATCTTCATATTTGATCAAGTTAATGTGCTCAACTGAGCTATGGTAGCACGGGTAGGTGCTCAAGGTGTTAAACAGTGATTTTCGGACAACTCCGGTGCAGTTCTCAGCATGTTCGAGGACGAACGTATGTTTAAGTAGGAGAGAATGTAACGACCCGACCGGTCATTTTGAGCTCTAGCATGTCGTTCAGCGGTTTGAAGCCCTGAGTATCTTCACTTCAGGTATTATGACTTGTACGGGTGGTCGGAATTGAATTCTGGGAAGTTCGGAGTTGATTTGGAGAGGGAATTCTCAGTTCGGAAGCATTAAGTTGAAAGAATTAATTAAGATTGGATTTTTGAGTAAACGACGTCGGAATCACGATTTGAAGGTTCGAGCAGGTCCGTATGATGAATTCAGACTTGGGCATATGTCCGGACTGGGTTTTTGGAAGACACGGGAACGTTTCGGCGCCTATTGTGGAAGTTAGCATTTTTGGAAGAATTTCATAAGTTTGGCTTGAAGTACATTTCAGTGTTATCGATGTCCGTTTGGGAATCCGAGTCTGGAATAGCTCCGTATGGTGATTCTGGTGTTGGGAGCGCGATCGGAAAAGAATTCGGAGGTCCGTGGTCATTTTAGAGTCATTTGGCTAAAGATAGAAATTTGAATGTTTTGAGGAGTTTGACCGGAAGTGCACTTTTTTATATCAGGGTCGGATTCCGATTCCGAAAGTTGGAGTAGGTCCGTAATGTCGAATATGACTTGTGTGCACAATTTGAGGTCAATCGGACGTGATTTGATAGGTTTAAACGTTGAAAGTAGAAGTTTGAAATCTTAAAGTTCATTAAGCTTGAATTGGAGTGTGATTCATGATTTTAGCGTTGTTTGATGTGATTTGAGGCTTCGAGCAAGTCCGTGTTATGTTTTTAGACTTGTGCGGGTGTTTGGTTTGGAGCCCCGGGGGCTCGGGTGAGATTCGGGATAGCTTCGGAGTGATTTGCTAAGAAATGGGATTGCTGGTACTGGTATGGCCGCATTTGTGGTGTTTTGGTTGCAAATGCGACCATCGCATTTGCGAAGGTAGGCTCGCATTTGCGAACCTGGGGCTGCTCAGGGAAGATCGCATTTGCGAGGGAGTTATCGCATTTGCGATGCTGTCCTCTTCGCATTTGCGAGTTTTTTTTGTCGCAAATGCGACCATGTCAGGGGGGAGATGGCTTCGCGTTTGCGATGCCTTTGTCGCAAATGCGACCATCGCAATTGCGATCCAGAGGTCGCAAATGCGACTTCTGCATCTGGTGCGATGGCTTTTTATTCCGGGACTTAGCCCATTTCCCTCATTTCCCACTTGGTCTTAGGCGACTTTTGAGAGCGTTTGAGAAGGGGTTCCACTATCATCAAGAGGTATGTGATTTCTTCTAGTTATGGGTTAAATACAAGGATTATATATGGATTTAAACATGTAAAATTGTAGAAATTTGGGAATTTTGAAGAAAAACCTAGAAATTGGTATTTTTGGATTTTGACCACAATCTTGGGCATGGAATTGGGAATAAATTATACATTTGAGTTCGTGAGGTCATGGGTAAACTTTATCTTCGAAAAATTTCCGTATCCGGGCACGTGGGCCCGGGGATGGATTGGGAAATTAGTTTAATAATTAGAATATGAACTTTTGAGCATGTATTGACTAGTTCTTACCCCCATTGAATAGTTTTGGATCGTTCGACTCCAATTTGGAGGTTTGAGCGTGTTCTTGAATTGGGATATAGGCTTCAGAGCGAGGTGAGTCTCCTTTCTAACCTTGTAAGAGGGAATAGTCCCCATAGGTGAATTAATTGAATATGTGCTGCTATTTATGGGGGCTACATACGCCCGAGGTGACGAGAGTCCGTGCGTAGCTACTATTATGCTTAAGTCCGGGTAGTCTATGACCCAAAAGCATGCTTTACTTGCAATATTTGAAATCTCGTTGTCAATTTAAAAGTGCTTAAAACATATCGAATGTGTAAATGAATATCTAAAGACTAGTCATCGTTTCCTTGATTTTTAAAAGCGAAATTTGCCTTTTACTTGGATAATTGCTCCTTGATGAACTCTTGATTGATTGTTTGAATGTATTTATATATTGTGGAGCAGGCTGAACGCCTTGGTAGATTAAATAGATGCATCTATGGTTCGCGCCATTCGACCCTCTGGCAGTGCACAGTGTAAATATTGTTGGATCGGGTCGTACGACCTCGACATGATTTGCGCATGCTTGTATTGCTTGCCTTAAAATTTATCGAAGTTGATATTGTTTCTTCGTGGCTTGAGAGTAAATGTATAAATGATGAAAAGAGATTTGGGAATTTCCCTATAAAAGAAGGAATTGTTTACTTGCTTCATTCTACTGAATTGCAATCATATCATTAAAAATCCTCGATTTATTATATTATTGATGTATCATTATTGGACCACTACTAAGTGTCGAAGTCGACCTCTCGTCTCTACTTCTTCGAGATTAGACGGATACTTACTGAGTACACGTTGTTTTCGTACTCCTGCTACACTTGCTGTGCATTTTTGTTGCACAGGCACATGAATTTTTAGTGGCTTACTGGGCGTAGCAGCATGGATGATACGGAGACTAGCTGAGCTGCATTTCTCGAGGCGACCCGCAGCCAGTAGAGTCTCTTTCAGCGTATTATAATTTACTTCTGTCCAATTTGTATTCCGTACAGTTATTGTACTTTATTCGATTCTCTTAGTAATTGCTCATGCACTTGTGACACCGGGTTCTGGGATGTCTATGGGATTATTCAGTATTTTGAAATTGTTAAAGATATTGTTATTTATTCAGTGGAACTCATTCTTTATTGTTTAAATATATTTATAAAAGAAGTAAATTCAGAAATATCTAAAACAAGGAGTTACTAGTGATTTTGTGTTGGCTTGCCCGACAATGGTGTCCGGCGCCATCACGACCCTTAGTGGATTTGGGTCGTGACAATCACTGTGCAAATTATACTTGGAGAAACTATGTTCATTATCCATGCTTACACAATTCCATTACACCTATCCCACAACTCATGTAGACTAATGTCACGACCCTAAAACCGACCCGGTCGTGATGGCGCCTATCGTGAAACTAGGCCAGCCGACACAATTCCCGAATTTAACCAGTATTCAATAAAAGTCATTTTTAAGCCATTAATTAATCAATAATCTCATAATGTAAGTCTAAATGAACAGCGCGGAATAAATACACAAGCCCGACATCGGGGTGTCACAAGTCACGAGCATCTACTAAGGTCCGAATACAACGAATAGTCTGAAGATATACTATAACAAGCTAAGGGAGATAAGAGGGAGAGATCAGGGCTGCGAACGCCGGGCAGCTACCTCGCTAACTCCGATGACTCTGCCACTGAGCAATTAACACCCGCTAACGGGTTCAAAAAATACCTGAATTTGCACACAATGTGCAGGGATAATGTGAGTACGCCAACTCAGTAAGTAATAAAAGTAAATGAAAGCTGAGCAGTAAGAAAACACGTAAGCCACGTCATAACGCTACAGCAAATGCAGTACATTTCCAAAACAGCACAGAAATTGTTTACTTCGTAAATCATGCTCGGTTTCGGTAAAACCATTTAAAACAACTTTCAATAGTTTCAAATGAGTGATAAAACAGTGAGTAAAAATGATAGAAACGTAAACAACCCCTCGGGCAAAACATGTACCATAAACCGCCCCTCGGGCACAATATCAATAGAACCAGCCCCTCTGGCTACCTCACAATCACTCGTAATCAGCCCCTCGGGCATAACATAAATTAAGAAACTCCCCTCGGGCAAAACATGGATCAAGAACAGCCCCTCGGGCAACAATATGAAACAACAACAACCCCTCAGGCTACATCACATCACTCAAACTGGGTACTCGCGCTCACTCGGGGTGTACAGACTCTGGGAGGGGCCCCTTACGGCCCAAGCGCAATAACAAGCCACCTCGTGGCATAATCAAACAGGCTCTCGGCCTCATATCAATCACTAGCCACCTCGTGGCATAATAAATCAGGCCCTTGGCCTCTCATATATCACAAATCAGTACCACATGCTGTGGCGCGCAGCCCGATCCAATGATATCCTCGCAACACAGGACCTTGGCCTCAATCAGTCATATCTCACTCAAGCCCCTCGGGCTGACAGTAAAACAAGTACTCGGCTCAAAATCATTTATGAAATCAAAACGAGTGAATAAAACCGAGTTATGAAAGCAGTAAGAATATAGCATGACTAAGTACAAATATGAAGTCAAAACAGTGAGGAATAGTAGTAAAAATCCCCTAAGGGCCCAAATAATCGGCACAAGGCCCAGACACGGCATTTAGCCCCAAACACAATAATATTTTCCAAAATATAACAATATCAAATAGTTTTCAAGTAGAATACGCGACTTAATAGTCGTACGGGATGGACCAAGTCACAATCTCCAACGGTGAACGACCTCACGTTCGTCATCTAGCGTGTCCGTCACCTCAAGGTAGCAAAACGATGTGAAATTCGGGGTTTCATACCCTTAGGACAGTATTTACAATCATTACTTACCTTAATCCGATCCAAACTCTAGCTCACGATTCCTTCGCCTCTCGACTCGGCCTCCGGATGCTCCTAATCTAGCCAAAAATAGTACCATACCATCAAAATATGCTAAGGAAACAAAGCCCACTCGAAAATAACCAATTTACATCAAGAATCCCGAAATTGACCAAACCCGACCCCCGGGCCCACGTCTCGAAATCCGATAAAAATTACATCAATAAACTCCTTATTCCGCCACGAGTTCATGCATACCAAAAGTATCAAAATCGGACCTCAAATGGCCCCTCAAAACACCACTCAAAGCTCTCCAATTATCCAAGCCCTAACCCCCAAATTTACCACTGATTTTCCCTAAAATTTCATGCTAACAACGATAAAAATCACCATAATAACGAGCTTAGGAGCCAAGGACCTTACCTCAATGAATCCCTCTGAAAATCTCCCTTGAAATTACTCCCAAAAGCTTCTTCCCGAATGAAATATTGAGAAAAATGGCCAAAAATCGCGAAGGGTGGAATTTATAGTTTCTGACCCAGCAAAACCGCACCTGCGATTAAATGGTCGCATCTGCGCTACCGCTTCTGCGGTCAAAGCACCGCTTTTGCGGTTACTCACTTAAGCCCATTTTCGCACCTGCGACCCAGGCTCCGCATCTGCGGGCCCGGAGGTGCGGATCACATCCTGCATCTGCGCCTTCTCTCACTTCGCCTGAGGCCGCTTCTGCTGCTCCATATCCGCTTCTGCGAGTCCGCACCTACGGTCTCCTAGCCGCAGGTGCGGATATGACAGCAATAGAAAAACTTCAGCTGCCAAACCAACTCAAAATCTTCCGTCAACCATCCGAAATCACCCCGAGGCCCCCGGGACCTCAACCAAAAGCACAAACAAGTCAGATACCACTATCCACACTTATACAGATCTTCAAAACACCTCAAACAACATCGAATCAACCAAACCACATCGAATTCAGGCCTAAAGTTCCAAAAACTTCCGAATTTCGCTTTTGATCAAAAAGTCTACCAAACCTCGTCCAAATGACCTGAAATTTTGCACACACGTCACATTTGACACAACGAACCTATTGCAACTTCCGGAATTCCATTCCGACCCCTATATCAAAATCTTACCTATCAACCGGAAAATGCCAAATTTCAACTTTGCCAATTCAAGCCTAAACCTTCCACGGACCTCCAAAATACATTCCGATCATGCTCCTAAGTCCCAAATCACCTAACGGAGCTAACCAAATCATAAAAATCCCAATTCGGGATCATACACTAACAAGTCAAAACTTGGTCAAACCTTTCAAATTTAAAGCTTCAAACTGAGAACTGTTCTTCCAAAACCATTCCGATTACCCTGAATACCAAAACCGTCGATTTGCATAAGTCATAATACATCACACAGGGCTAGTCATGCCCGAGAACTTGCGAGCGAAGTGCAAAAGCTCAAAACGACCGGTCGGGTCGTTACATCCTCCCCTACTTACACATACGTTCTTCCTAGAACGTGCCCAGAGTTGTTCCGAAAACCATCAATCGCTGAGTAACCTTACCATGCACATACCCGGGGGTGATCCCACATCACCCTATCTCATATAGGTCCGACAACACAATGTAACTGTAATTCCACAATCCAACCTAGCCCATAAACTTTAGAACCACATTTCCACTTCTGAAATCATCCACAAGATCAGAATCTCACATCTATACTTTGAATAAGCCCAAACAAGCTGTAACAAACCATATCTGCAACCTCAGATGCAATTACATGATATACCACATAACTCAAACACTCGTAGCAATAACTCTAATCACAGCAGCTGCTCAAAACAACCGAATATCGATAATAAGCCTCTTGTCAAATAAAGTCTCATTCCAACACTTCCGTGTACTTCCAATGATTAATGAAACACGTAGAAAGTCATAACCATTCCTTAGATCAACCATTCGTGAAGCCACTTCTCCTTTGGCAAGGACCATAGTAAATTTTTGAGCCGAACATCGATATTATCCTTTCAACACATTGAAACCAAATCCGTTTGTATTCATTCTAGATCCCAACGATCTCATCTAATCCAACACAACTACTCTGGTGAAATGACACATCAATACAATCTAAAGCCACAACTCGTGCAATCCGCGCACCAATAAGCAACAATCCGAACATACTCAAATCATGAAAAATGACTCAAATGAGAGAGCCGTAACGCAAGCTTACCAGTACCACCACACACAATGCTGAGAACCCGTCACACATCGTAGAAACAGAACACACGAATCTAACCTGAAGGGTCATACCTCCACATAACTTCACTGCAATGCGCGACCCTATCCAAACACTGGTCCACATGAAACACCTCAAGTCACTACGCTCAAAATCGGCAACCACGCACAATTTGATGTCTAGAACCAAAGCATTTCATCATAACCACGGCAAAGCAATTGCCATAACATTACACAAACCCGAAAGGACACAACCGATATGCCATCCGCTGAGCAATACCCAATACTCTTTCCGCTCGAATTCGACTGAGAGACCCCAATAAAACCGCACCACATGTGCCTATAACCAACAAATCCTAACGCCTCGCAACACGAAAAGGTAACTCATAGATCTCCCCGGATCACTAATAAGCTCAATAACAATCGAATCAACACATCCCTCAACAATACAACTCGGAGTAACCAAGCTGACTCGATGTAAAACACACCTCCATATTGGCCTACTATTGAACCCCTTATCAAGGAGTTCCTGAAGCTGCTCCTTCAGCTCCTTTAACTCTGCCGGTGCCATTCGATACGGTGCCCGGCACCAAATCAATACCGAGATCAACAACCCTGTCAGGCGACATGCTCGGAAGCAAGAAACACATCCGGAAAATCCCTCACCACCGGATCTGAATCAATGGTGGGAGTCTCTGCACTGACATCCATCACAAAGGCCCAATAGGAAAAAGGCAGCCCTTCCCAGCCATCCGCTGGGTCTTCAAAAATGAATCACCCTACTGGAAACATAATCCGTCGAACCTTGCCACTCAATCCGTGGCATCCCCAGCGTAGCCAACGTCGCCGTCTTAGCGCAACAGTCCAGAATAGAACGACACCGAGACAACTAGTCTATGCCCAATACCACATCTAAAATCTAACATACCAAGCAACAAAGGATCCACTCAGGTGTCCAAACCTCCAATAGTTACCACACAAGACCGATATACGCGGTCCACAACCACGACCTAACCTGTTTATGAGAACTCCCAGTCCCCAATTTGGTACAGCACGCAAATCACCATATCCGATCCCAACTCCACCGTCCGAATATACAACATACCTCTAATACCCAATCATCCCATGAGAGGTACTCCTATAAATCTTCTGTGCCACCAAGCAAACTCGAATATCAGCAGTCGATCAAACAAGAGAGCGCCGCAATACTAATGAAGTATCCTCAACTCAAACACATCGCCCTTCCTCAAATGTATACCCTCATCAAGCCACACCAATCAGTGATCTCATTTATCTAGTCATCTAAACTATCCATGCTATCTAAGAATTTGTGACCTTCCTTTCAACTGAACCGTGACCTTGCACATGCAAATCTCAATCCTACACAACATACTGCATATACCATACCATCCTAGGATAAACATGAGAACTTCATATCCCTTCCGAGCCATAAGCAGCTACGTACTCCACTAGCCAAGAACTTTTCATTGATCCCATCTAGAAGAAAATCATAATACATTCTATGCTCATCACGCTCGTAGAAAATATACATCTCTAAACGTGGTAGAAACCATCACCAATTCTCCGAATTCCATTAGCACAAAACTAAACCGCCAGGGCTGAATCCTTCTAACTCAACCAAGCTACGCAGGTCACTAAAACACAACCCAAGAGCATTGTCGCGAAACACCTGTAGAAACTCATTACCTCGTAAGCACCCAAAGAACTAGTCATATCCTTATCATGCCAATCCGGCCTACTACCAAGCTATCCTATCTATCCGAGTTTCCTTCTGATTTACCTTCAACTTGATACTCCTTCTTGCTATAACACCACAATTCCTCAACCCAAACTCACCACACGAGACCCAAGCATAAAACCACACCGGCTAAGGCTCATAAGCCGCTGAATACTCTCTTAAATATTCCCAAAAGCACCACATTCAAAATACCTACCCTGAAGGGACTTCCTGCGAATCCAAAGTCGTTACCTTTACCTTCCTGATACTGATATATAGAATCCCATAATGATATGGAAATACCACGAGGCTTGACACCCTCCAATGCAATTCTCAGTTTCTAGCCAAATATACAACTCGAAAATCTCCAATTATTACATGTAAAATCTTGAACCCATTAGAACCATTCTCGAGAGTCATCCACTCTACTCAAACCGCAATTAGACCGATCAAACGGACCGGACAACCTGTGCTCCAATAGCACTCCAACACCGCAGAGTGTAACCTCACCTTAATGCAACCAAGCTACTTCATGATCTATGCACCACACATCCTTTACCGATAACAACTCAAGTCATTCCACGATTCTCATACACCCATAAAGCATAACATAACCTCTATTTAAATTTCCTTTACTCGAGCCATCCTTGGTCTCAACCTCCGTAAGCCATAACTGATTCACCGATATGCCTCAAACTGGAACCATCATAGCACATAACTGGGCAATCAACTAATCAATAGCAGACTCCCCCACTTGGCTCGAAGCCATAGATCAAAACACACAATAACTCATAATGAATATACTCTATTACTGCCATAATACCATAGTGAGATGAACTCAATCCTTCATAAGCTCGTGCAACATAGCCCATCTAGTACTTTAAATCTTCCGCAAATCTCGCGTTCACCCTCGTAATAGTCAAGCTCACTCTCTTAAGCGACCCAAATTTAAATTGCAACACATATACTTCACTGGTAAAGGAGATCTTCCAACAACAACATAAGGATCACACAAACTTCAGAACACTCCGCAGGAGATAACCCACCTGCTTCGCCTCAAACTAACATCTCTTTATACCCTTCCACCGTCATGAACATTACGGAGTCATTTAATCTTCCTGAGTCTGAACTCATATCACAACGTGAAATCTACTTCACTTGCCAACTATGCAACATGGAAAGATCATTCATAACACCCACAACTCGGGGCTATACATCAAATCACGATGGAAATCAAACACCAAATAGTTCTTGCTGCCCCAAAGCAGACCCTTCTCGTCTCCTCCAAATCATATGAACACATCTCGCAATCACATCATACTCATCACGTGGCTATCTAGTCATCACTTCCCTTAATAGGGACACTATCGAACATATAAATCCAAAAACACGCGCTTACACAATCAACAGCTCAAGGCTTAAGCTACAGGCAACGTCCAGCCTCAAGTCCTCCAGACTGGCCAAACATCAACACACAGAAATCACGTCTCGCCCTTCGATCAGGGAATCACAAGCCGTTGATGCACAGCTGATACCGAGCGCTCATGCGCGCATACGAATGCGTGGAAGGAATTCAAAGAGTTACATTTTAAGCTGAATCAAGGACGCACGATAAGAATTCGAGAATGTGAAGTTTTTCCTAAAGGTTCTGCAGCCTCCCGAGGATAAGTACAGACGTCTCCGTACCGATCCGCGAGACTCTACTAAACTTGCTCATGACTCGTGAGACCTATGTAACCTAGGCTCTGATACCAACTTGTCACGAACCTAAAACCAACTCGGTCGTGATGGCGCCTATCGTGAAACTAGGCCAGCCGACAATATTCCCGAATTCAACCAGTATTCAATAGAAGTCATTTTTAAGCCATTAATTAATCAATAATCTCATAATGTAAGTCTAAATGAACAGTGCGAAATAAATACACAAGCCCGACATCGGGGTGTCACAAGTCACGAGCATCTACTAAAGGTCTGAATACAACGAAGAGTCTGAAAATATACTATAACAAGCTAAGAGAGATAAGAGGGAGACAGCAGGGCTGTGAACGCTTGGCAGCTACCTTGCTAACTCTGATGACTCTGCCACTGAGCAATCAACACCCGCTACCGGGTTCAAAAAATACCTGAATCTGCACACAAGGTGCAGGGAGTAATGTGAGTACGCCAACTCAGTAAGTAATAAAAGTAAATGAAAGCTGAGCAGTAAGAAAATACGTAAGCCACGTCATAACGCTACAGCAAATGCAGTTCATTTCTAAAATAATATAGAAATCGTTTACTTCGTAAATCATGCTCAGTTTCGGTAAAACCTTTTAAAAGAACTTTCAATTGTTTCAGACGAGTGATAAAACAGTGAGTAAAAATGATAGAAACGTAAACAGCCCCTCAGGCGAAACATGTACCATAAACTGTCCCTCGGGCGGCACAATATCAACAGAACCAGCCCCTCGGGCTACCTCACAATCACTCGTAATCACCCCCTCGGGCATAACATAAATCAAGAACCGCCCCTCGGGCAATACATGGATCAAGAATAGCCCCTCGGGCAACAATATGAAACACCAACAGCCCCTCGGGCTACATCACATCACTCACACTGGGTACCCGCGCTCACTGGGGGTGTACAGACTCCGGGAGGGGCCCCTTACGGCCCAAGCGCAATAACAAGCCATCTCGTGGCATAATCAAACAGGCTCTGGCCTCATATCAATCACAAGCCACCTCGTGGCATAATAAATCAGGCCCTTGGCCTCTCATATATCACAAATCAGTACCACATGATGCGGCGCGTAGCCCGATCCCATGATATCCTCACAACACAGGCCCTTGGCCTCACTTAGTCATATCTCACTCAAGCCCCTCGGGCTGAAAGTAAAACAAGTACTCAGCTCAAAATTATTTATGAAATCAAAAGGAGTGAATAAAACCGAGTTATGAAAGAAGTAAGAATACAACATGACTGAGTACAAATATGAAGTCAAACCAGTGAGGAATAGTAGTAAAAATTCCCTAAGGGCCCAAACAATCGGCACAAGGCCCAGACACGGTATTTAGCCCCAAATACAATAATCTTTTCCAAAATATAACAATATCAATTAGTTTTCAAGTAGAATACGCGACTTAATAGTCGTACGGGATGGACCAAGTCACAATCCCCAACGGTGCACGACCACACGCTCGTCATCTAGCGTGTGCGTCACTTCAAGGTAGCACAACGATGTGAAATCCCGGGTTTCAAACCCTCAGGACAGTATTTACAATCATTACTTACCTCAATTCGTCCAAACTCTAGCTTGCGATGCCTTTGCCTCTCGACTCGGCCTCCGGATGCTCCAAATCTAGCCAAAAATAGTACCATACCATCAAAATATGCTAAGGGAACAAAGCCCACTCAAAAATAACCAATTTACATCAAGAATCCCGAAATTGACCAAACCCGGCCCCCGGGCCCACGTCTCGAAATCCGATAAAAATTACATCAATAAACTCCTTATTCCGCACGAGTTCATGCATACCAAAAGTATCAAAATCGAACCTCAAATGGCCCCTCAAAACACCACTCAAAGCTCTCCTATTAACCAAGCCCTAACCCCCAAATTTACCACTGATTTTCCCTTAAATTTCATGCTAACAACGATAAAAATCATCATAATAACGGGCTTAAGAGCCAAGGACCTTACCTCAATGAATCCCTCTGAAAATCTCCCTTGAAATTGCTCCCAAAAGCTTCTTCCCTGATGAAATATTGAGAAATGGCCAAAAATCGCGATGGGTGGAATTTATAGTTTCTGACCCAGCAAAACCGCACCTGCGGTTAAATGGTCGCATCTGCGCTACCGCTTCTCCGGTCAAAGCACCGCTTCTACGGTTACTCACTTAAGTCCCATTTTCGCACTTGCGACCCAGGCTCCGCATCTACGGGCCCGCAGGTGCGGATCACATCCCGCATCTGCGCCTTCTCTCACTTTGCCTGAGGCCACTTCTGCGAGTCCGCACCTGCGGTCCCCTAGCCGCAGGTGCGGTTATGACAGCAATAGAAAAACTTCAGCTGCCAAACCCAACTCAAAATCTTCCGTCAACCATCCGAAATCACCCCGAGGCCCCCGGGACCTCAACCAAAAGTACAAACAAGTCATATACCACTATCCACACTTATACCAATCTTCAAAACACCTCAAACAACATCGAATCAACCAAACCACATCGGATTCAGGCCTAAGGTTCCAAAAACTTCCGAATTCCGCTTTTGATCAAAAATCTACCAAACCTCGTCCGAATGACCTGAAATTTTGCACACACGTCATATTTGGCACAACAAACCTACTGCAACTTCCGAAATTCCATTCCGACTCGTATATCAAAATCTCACCTATCAACCGGAAAACGCCAAATTTCAATTTCGCCAATTCAAGCCTAAACCTTCCACGGACCTCCAAAATACATTTCGATCACGCTCCTAAGTCCCAAATCACCTAACGGAGCTAACCAAATCATAAAAATCCCAATCCGAGATCATATACTAACAAGTCAAAACTTGGTCAAACCTTTTAAATTTAAAGCTTCAAACTGAGAACTGTTCTTCCAAAACCATTCCGATTACCCTGAAAACCAAAACAGACGATTTGCATAAGTCATAATACATCACACGGGGCTATTCATGCCCCAGAACTGGCGAGCGAAGTGCAAAAGCTCAAAACGACCGGTCGGGTCGTTACAACTAACATCATACATCTCCTTTCTACAGGTTCCTAGCACAAATTCTAATTTGTTTTTACCGTGAAGAACAATTTTCATAGATCTACTCCAAATCGAGTAATTTTCAGAACCTTGAAGTTGAATTGAGATGAAAATAGAACCTTGACTGTCTGAAGGATGAATGTATAACGGATTATTGTGATGAACAAGCTCGAGATTCTGAGTGTTGTGCGATTGAGCAACTGGTGTACCTGAGGTTTGAGCAAACAACACTTCTTCATTAATTGACATCGTTGTGATGCAATTTCAGTAGAAACACTTCCTTATCTCTTCATAAAATCACAATCGAGCACTGGATTGTACTCGCAATTTCTCAAAAGGAACAAAGATGTTCGTTGAGTTCCAGCCAGATACTGAAAAGCCCTAATTTTGGTACTTTTGCTCTTAGCTGAGAAATCGACTCAACAACTGCTGTTTGACGCTCGTCTACTACTTGCTGAGCTGAAGGATCTAGCTCACAGCTCTGATACCATGTTGAAGAGCTCAGCTATGAAGTCCGACGAGAGCATGCACAGAAGAAATTAGAGAGAATAGAAGAGAAGTTCCCAACTTATTACGTTAGATGAATAGTAAGAAATGAAATATGTACAATGTACATAACTAACTAACTAACTGCTACTTATACAACTAACCACCGACCTTTCTTAACTTAACTACAGCTCATTGACAGCTGTACACCCACACACCTAGAGTTCTCTACATTAACCATGATAAAATCCTACATATTTTGTGCAACTTCACCAATTTTTCATCCTTTATTTCAGAAGAAAGAAAACCACATATTTTTCCCTCGAAATTACTATTTTTTTTTTAACAAACTACGTTAAATTATCTGCATTGTTCAGCACGTTTTTTCCCCACAAATATGTACAGTCTCATGCAAGAAAAATTGTAACCAAATATTTAAAAAAGATTAAAATTACTTTTATGAAAAGGTAATACGAGTATATTTTTTTAACCAAACTGACAGCTGGGGTTATTACAACTGCACATAATATTCTCATGATTTCCTCAATTGTGGCAATAAGTTTATTAATGGCATACTGACTCTAATGCAGTGATTTCGATACAAATACTAAGAATTCCTCAAACTCCCAACTTTCTGTCTTTCAGGGGCGGTGCCATTCTTTAATACCCTTGAAAAATAATAGAATTAATATTACATGGATGGTGGATAAGTATTTCAGGGGCAATAGATAGTATTAGTCGTAGTTCAAATATCAAAATGAAAGTATCGAATAAGTTTACGATTATTACTCCATTTAACAGAATTTTCACCGAGGAAAATTATCCTACCAAAAACCTTTTATACTTCACAACTATTCTCTATGTTTCAATTTATTTGAACTTTTTTGGAATACGACAGTTAAATTGACTAATTTTTGGTGTGAATTCGGAAATAAATTCTTTAAGTTTTTTGAAATAACATTTACATATTTAAAAACTACATATATTAAAGTATTATAAGCAACAACAGTTAATAATTGAAACTATTTAAAAATTATTTGCAAAAAATATAGTCAAAGAAAACCTTGTTCGACTCCCAAAATATTAATATGTGAAGATGATTATTGTTGTGGCCTTATTAGTTTCATTGTTATGGACGACGACAATATAATTATGAAATTATGAGAAAAAAAGGTCTGTCTTGAATTTTTTTAAAATTTGTTTTTATAATGACATTCAGGCAGAATTGACAACCACACAAAAAGAAAAGGGTGGGTGGGGGTGGGGTGTTAGCTTGATTTTAAATGCAAGAACAAGATTAAGATGCTTTGCATGTGCCTTACAAGGTTAGATCCATTTTAATACAGAGATTTTAAGCTGTAAATCTAATATTACAAATATTTAATTATTTAAAAATCTTCAACCGAATTTATCAAATCATGAAATAAAGTAGAGAACAAATCCCAACTAATCCGAACGCGTAATGCTAAAACCCTTATATCAAGCTCTTACATTTGCTCTTTCTTTCCGTTTTCCTCAACATGTTACTTAAAAGAAAAATAAAATAAAATAATAGCGGTTAAAAATTTTATTCTACTTTCTTGTCATTGCTTAAACTTATAGGATACATCATACTTTATATAGGATTTTATTTTACTTTGGAGTTTAGACTGATATCGCTTTATTCCTAATGAGGATTAATTCAAGTTGCATTTAAGAATCGGATTTACATGTAATGATCAATATAATGGTTGAGATAAAAGCAAGTAAGACAGGATCATGAGTTGTTGAGGATGCCTAATTGGTTAGTCCTAACCAGTATCATTTACCCAAACCTATGCAGATTTTATTCTCTATACCTTTAGTTCATATTTGAAACTCGTTGGTCCAACTAATTCAAGATTTACACCATCGATAATCTATTAATTAGAGGGGTATTACACTCCCTATCAAAATGGACCGTATTGTAGTATTAGAACCTCTGATTAAGGGGAAAGGAACATTTAGTATTAAACCACACTAAAAGTACGTTGTTCAATATTTAAAAGATATAGTAGTATATATTTTTTTAATGTTACATTTTTAATATTACCTTTTCTAATTTTACCTTATTCTTGTTCACTAAGACCTAAGTAGTGGGAAGATGATTATGAACCATAACTCAAAATTTTCAATTATGAAATAAATAGCTAGTATTTGGTCAAACAAATTTGGCATCATTGATTTTGTTTGCATCAACTCTTACGTCAAATCACTAAAATAGTATCTCGAAGTTGACCTTCCACTCTATTCTATTCTTTATACGTTCAGAAGTTCATATACATCTCTCTACATGTATATAATTATATATAAATGACACCCTTTTACAAAAACTTTCAAGAATCAAAGAACCCTCTAACCAGAAAAGGAGCAGGAAATGAGCAAAAAGATTCCCATTTTATGATATACTCACAAAGTTCTTAAATACTAAATTTGTCTTTTGTCTCATTGAGCAGTTACAAAAGCTCCACCTTTGTTTCTTCTTGACTTATATATTTTGGTCTCATTCATTCAGTTGCTTAATGTGAGTGAACAAAACAAGAAGAGAAAAATGGAGGGTGGTGAAGACATTTTTAGGGTAAGTAGTGCACGTTTGAATAGCTCAAATGTATGGAGAAATAGTGCAATGGACGTATTCTCAAGATCTTCAAGAGAAGCAGATGATGAAGAGGCATTAAAATGGGCTGCTCTTGAGAAACTACCAACTTATCTTCGTATAAGGAGAGGTATTCTCACTGAAGAAGAAGGTCAATCTAGAGAAGTTGATATAACTAAACTTGATTTGGTGGAAAGGAGGAATTTATTAGAGAGGCTTGTCAAGATTGCTGATGAAGATAATGAGAAGTTCTTGTTGAAGCTCAAAAAGCGCATTGATAGGTAAAATTTTTTCCCGTGTGTTTGGTATGACTGAAGTCAATTTCTAGGAAAATGTTTTTCGAAAGTCATTTTCTAGTGTCTATTCATCCTCTCGAGCCAATGGTCTTTTGGAAACCGCCTCTCTAACTCCCCAGGATAGTGGTAAGGTCTGCGTATATACTACCCTCCCCAGACCCCACTTGTGGGATTTTACTGGGTTTGTAGTTGACATTGTAGTTATTAAAAAATATTTTCAAGGGAAAATGACTTCACTCACTTATGAGCGGCGAAAGTCATTTTCTTACTACTATCTTAACTTTTGACTTCGTATTACTTGTTTCAACCAGCACTTAGACGTTATTATTAAATTTTATTACTCAAATTTCATTAGAACTCTCTCCGATTTGCTATTATTATTATTATTATTATTATTATTATTATTATTATTATTATTAATCTTTATATGTTTTCTCAAAATATTTTCACTCCCCAAAGTATCTGACAATTTCATAGAAAATTTTTTCCATAGAAAATGACTTTCGTTATATTAAACACTCTTACAGATATAGAAGTTAATTGTTAGATTAGTTTTTGAATTTTGATGATTATGTTTTTGATATTTTTTTGTGATTTTTGGATGATGCAGAGTTGGTCTTGATCTTCCTACAATTGAAGTCAGGTTTGAGCATGTGAGTGTAGATGCAGAAGCTAGAGTTGGTAGTAGAGCTCTACCTACAATATTCAACTTCACAGTTAACATCTTAGAGGTAATAATATACAGGATTTTTCTAGTACATCATCAATAACTTAAGTTATGCCATATATTTACATGCAATATACTCATTTTCTATCTCCATTTCACTTTGTATGTAAAGGATTTCTTGAATTATCTTCATATTCTTCCAAGTAGAAAGAAACCATTGCCTATCCTTCATGAAGTTAGTGGAATCATCAAACCAGGAAGGTGAGAAAAAACACTTCTGTCAAAAGAGTCATTTTTTAGACAAATCAAAAAAAAAAATCATGTTTATTCATTCATTTTCAATTCTTGTTGTGCAGAATGACACTGCTTTTAGGACCACCAAGTTCTGGAAAAACCACATTGTTATTAGCTTTGGCCGGAAAATTGGATAAAGATCTCAAAGTAAGACACATAAGTCATATAATACAGTTTCAGATTATTGAGGTTTTTTGCATTGGCAGTCGATAATTTTATGCATTTTCAGGTTTCAGGGAAAGTTACATATAATGGCCATGGAATGGATGAGTTTGTACCACAAAGATCATCTGCTTATATAAGCCAAAATGATCTTCATATTGGAGAAATGACAGTTAGGGAAACACTGGCATTTTCTGCTAGATGTCAAGGAGTTGGAGCTAAATATGGTCAGTGAGATTCCCTTTATCTCTGGGATCTGACACAATGAACATGTTGCATTTCCAATCTGTTTTGGACATCGCGTACTTTTTTATTAATTTTTTATGAATGTGCAGAAATTTTGGCAGAGCTGTCTAGAAGAGAGAAGGAAGCAAATATTAAGCCAGATCCTGATGTCGATATCTTTATGAAGGTGAAAACAAAGTAGACAGGAATTCAGATTGATGTTTGTTTTTTCTTTCTATGAACTATGATAAAAAACATGGTTTGACGACGGGTTTTTATTGAACAGTCAGCATGGAATGAAGGACAGGAGGCTAATGTTGTAACAGACTATACTCTCAAGGTAATTGCTTTGCATTAAAGAACACTAATGCAGAAACTAGAAAACTATGCAACAATTCTCTATCTGTGTACTTTTTTCAGATATTGGGACTTGACATTTGTGCTGATACCCTCGTTGGAGATGAAATGATTCGAGGAATTTCAGGAGGGCAGAGAAAGAGACTAACTACAGGTTAGGTCAAACAGAAACATCTTATAACCTGTAATAGTAATAGATACTGTAAAAACCATAAGCATATACAAAGAGTTGGGCGAAAAAGTTATCGTGCTTAATTTAGGATACTAAACTTGTTGATAATTTGTAATACAGGGGAGATGATGGTTGGACCAGCAAGAGCACTTTTTATGGATGAGATATCAACTGGTTTAGACAGTTCAACAACTTATCAGATTGTGAATTCAATTCGGCAATCAATCCACATTCTTCAAGGAACTGCTGTAATCTCACTTCTTCAGCCTGCACCAGAAACTTATGACTTGTTCGACGATATCATTCTTCTATCAGATGGTCAGATTGTGTACCAAGGTCCCAGGGAAAATGTACTTGAGTTCTTTGAGTACATGGGCTTCATGTGTCCCGAGAGGAAAGGAGTTGCTGATTTCTTACAAGAAGTAAACCTCATTGGAATATTATTCCCTCAACTCATTCTAGTCGTGGATCATTTCATGTTTCTAATTTAAGTCTTTTTACTACTATGTGTTAATAAAAGGTGACATCAAGGAAGGATCAAGAGCAATACTGGGCACGTCGTGATGAACCATATAAGTTTATCACAGTGCGCGAATTTTCTGAATCATTTCAATCATTTCACATTGGAAGGAAGCTTGGTGATGAGCTTGCTGTTCCTTTTGATAAATCAAAGAGCCACCCCGCCGCTCTAACCACAAAGAGGTATGGTGTTAGCAAGAAAGAACTCTTAAAAGCCTGCACAGCTAGAGAATACCTTCTTATGAAGAGGAATTCATTCGTCTATATATTCAAGATGATACAAGTAAGTAGCAAGTAATAACAAAAACAGGTTGCCCTTTCAAGTTCCTAAATGCTTGTTTAGAAATAAATCAATTCTCTCTCTTTTTCCATTTCAGCTAACATTGATGGCTTCTATAACAATGACACTATTTCTACGAACTGAGATGCACAGAAATACAACAACAGATGGTGCTGTTTTCTTGGGTGCACTGTTCTTTGCAGTTATCATGATTATGTTCAATGGATTCTCAGAGCTTGCCCTCAGTATTATGAAGCTTCCTTCCTTTTACAAACAACGTGATCTTCTTTTCTTTCCTGCTTGGGCATATGCTCTTCCTACTTGGATCCTCAAGATACCGGTCACACTTGTAGAAGTTGCCATTTGGGTGTGTATGACTTATTATGTTATTGGATTCGAGGCGGATGTTGGGAGGTAGAAGATCAGATTAAACTTTTTTCTAGGCGTGGAACTTCGTGGTTTGTTAAATCTGATATAGATTGATTTACTATTTGCAGGTTCTTCAAACAGCTATTTCTGCTCATATGTGTTAACCAGATGGCCTCGGGGCTGTTTCGATTCTTAGGAGCTCTTGGAAGGAATGTCATTGTTGCAAATACATTTGGATCATGTGCACTACTCACAGTTCTTGTAATGGGTGGATTCATTGTGTCAAGAGGTAAAATTACTGACAACTTTGGAAAAAATCACAAGGAAAATGCTCATGTATATGTAGTCTTCGCCTTTTGTTAGTTTTCATTTAACATGGAACAATTTGTCTATCAGATGATGTGAAGAAGTGGTGGATATGGGGTTACTGGATTTCGCCTATGATGTACGCACAGAATGCTATCGCTGTGAATGAATTTCTAGGGAAGAGTTGGGCACATGTAAGTTAAAGCTTCTGCAGTTTTGGGAAGGACAGGTTGTTAAGGTAACCTTTTGAGAGTTTATCTGGATTTTGTTTTACAGGTTCCTCCTAACTCCACGGGGACGGAGACATTAGGGGTATCATTCTTGAAATCGCGTGGAATCTTTCCAGAAGCAAGATGGTATTGGATTGGAGCAGGAGCTCTTCTTGGATATGTTTTACTCTTCAATTTCCTGTTCACGGTGGCCTTAGCTTATCTCAACCGTAAGGATCCGCCAACTTCATTTATGCAATCTAGTCTTCATTTCCTTTTATAGGATAATCGCATCATATCAACAAGGTGGGTAATTTTGGTGCAGCATTTGGTAAATCTCAGGCAGTTCTTTCAGAAGAAACTGTTGCCGAGAGGAATGCAAGCAAAAGGGGCGAGGTTATTGAACTAGCTCCGATAGAAAAGCCCTCTTCCGGTAACACTTTCTTCCCTTTGAGCTTCAGTTTCAGTTTAAGATTTTCCACCAACTACTAACGCTATCAACGCCATATATGCAGAAAGAGGAAATGATATTCGGCGAAGTGCATCTTCCAGGTCTATGTCCTCAAGGGTAGGCAGCATTACTGAGGCTGATTTAAAAAAGAGAAGGGGAATGATTCTCCCTTTTGAGCCCCTTTCTATTACTTTTGACGATATCAGATACACAGTAGATATGCCACAGGTATACATTCAAAACTTGAACTACGAAAATTAACTGACCTATACATGTCTGAGTTAAATTCTCAAATCTATGGTTTGACTTCAGGAAATGAAAGCTCAAGGTGTGGCCGAGGACCGGCTTGAACTCTTGAAAGGTGTGAGTGGTGCTTTTAGGCCAGGAGTTTTGACAGCTCTAATGGGTGTTAGTGGAGCTGGTAAGACCACCCTTATGGATGTCTTAGCTGGTAGGAAAACCGGCGGATACATTGACGGAACCATCAGTATATCAGGGTACCCGAAGCAACAAGAAACGTTTGCTCGGATAGCTGGATACTGTGAGCAAACTGACATTCATTCACCTCATGTTACAGTATATGAATCATTGCAGTTTTCTGCTTCGCTTCGACTGCCTCGTGAAGTTGACACTGAAACCAGAAAGGTAAATCAGTCTGGAATTTGGCTGCTATGTTTGCTTATATAACATGAAAATGGATATTATATCAAAATGTAGCATTGCAGATGTTCGTTGAAGAGGTCATGGAACTCGTAGAGCTTACCCCTCTAAGAGAAGCACTTGTTGGATTGCCTGGAGTGAATGGTCTTTCAACTGAACAACGAAAACGGCTTACAGTTGCAGTTGAACTTGTTGCCAACCCTTCTATAATATTCATGGATGAGCCAACCTCTGGATTAGATGCTAGAGCAGCTGCAATAGTGATGAGAACAGTTAGAAACACGGTAGATACAGGCCGAACAGTGGTATGCACTATCCATCAGCCTAGCATCGACATATTTGATGCTTTCGATGAGGTGAGCAACAGTTGATCTTCCAAAATCTTTCAGTTTAGTATAATTTCATTTGGAGAAAAACATTCTCAGTCTACTAATATTTCGCAGCTCCTACTCCTGAAACGAGGAGGTGAAGAAATATATGTCGGCCCATTAGGACGCCATTCTTCTCATCTTATTAAGTATTTTGAGGTAAGGAATCTGTTAGATAAAGGAACTAGAAATCCTATTATGTTGGCCAAGTACACAAAGTAATGATTCTTTTTACCATTTGCCTCAGGGAATTGATGGAGTGCCAAAAATCAAAGATGGTTATAATCCAGCAACATGGATGTTGGAGATAACTTCAGCAGCACAAGAAGCAGCTCGCGGAATTGACTTTACAGAATTATACAAGAACTCAGAATTGTATAGGTATGAATCATCGAGTTGAACGCTACCACATTCTTTATATATAGAGCTATACAAATACATAATCTTGAATTCTGAAATGGAGCAAATATTCAGGAGAAACAAAGCATTAATCAAGGAACTAAGTGTACCAGCCCCTTGTTCAAAAGACCTCTACTTTCCAACTAAGTATTCCCAATCTTTCTTCACCCAATGCATGGCTTGCTTTTGGAAACAACACTTGTCATACTGGCGAAATCCACCTTACACAGCAGTCAGGCTCATGTTTACGTTCTTCATTGCTCTCATGTTTGGAACGATATTCTGGGATCTTGGCTCCATAAGGTAAATAGAAAAACTGCTT
The DNA here is from genome assembly GCF_001879085.1 of Nicotiana attenuata. Classification (NCBI taxonomy): domain Eukaryota; kingdom Viridiplantae; phylum Streptophyta; class Magnoliopsida; order Solanales; family Solanaceae; genus Nicotiana; species Nicotiana attenuata. Next base: position 68,989 of record NW_017672870.1, read on the forward strand.
TTCATCTTCAAGATATATTTCCCTCGACGTGTTTTTTAAGTCACAAGTCTAATGGTTTTGAACCGATTCCAGGAAAAGGCAACAAGATCTTTTGAATGCTATAGGTTCAATGTATGTTGCTGTCTTGTTTCTTGGCGTTCAAAATGCTACTTCAGTGCAGCCAGTTATTGCCATTGAGAGGACAGTTTTCTATAGGGAAAGAGCGGCTGGAATGTATTCAGCTCTTCCATATGCTTTCGGACAGGTACAAATTTGTATCCTTGAGAACTTGTTGACATTGGCTGTTGGCTCATTGAATAAATTTTTGTTATGCAGGTTATGATTGAGCTCCCGTACCTTTTCATCCAGACGATCATATATGGAGTTATAGTATATGTCATGATCGGATTTGAATGGACAGTTGCCAAATTCTTTTGGTATCTGTTCTTTATGTATTTCACCTTGTTATACTTCACATTGTATGGGATGATGACAGTAGCTGTTACTCCTAATCACAGCATTGCAGCTATTATTTCATCTGCATTTTATGCAATATGGAACCTTTTCTGTGGATTCGTCGTTCCAAAAACAGTAAGTTCCATGTTGGAACATTTTTTGGAAATTTTGGACTAACTTTTTTGGCTCTATGATAAATCTGAAAAATAGAAAGTTAACTATAATAATTCTTTCTCTTCTTTTTTTCCTGGTTTATAACAGAGAATGCCAGTGTGGTGGAGATGGTATTATTACATTTGCCCCGTTTCTTGGACATTATATGGACTAATTGCCTCACAGTTTGGAGACCTACAAGACAAACTTGACACAAATGAGACAGTGGAAGAATTCATAGAGAATTTCTTTGATTTCAAATATGATTTTGTAGGATATGTTGCAGTAATTCTTGTTGGAATATCCGTTGTTTTCCTCTTCATTTTTGCGTATTCAATTAAAGCATTTAATTTTCAGAAAAGATAGGTTGGTCCAGGTATAGACCTGAAAAGAGTTTTATCAAGAAATGTGTATATTTTAGGCAATAATGTAATGTTCTTTTTCCTCTTTTGTCTTTTTTTTTTATGATTTTCTCAATTTTGTAATAGTAAGAAGAACTAAAGTATGTTTCCTGTATCTAAGAACAACCTTGTACACATTCGTATATATTGAAAAAGTTTTGAGTTTCTTTTGTAAAACATCTTAGCATGCAGTTGTCGGATGTCTCTGGTTTAATATTAAATCTGCAAAAGATGAATCTTAATAGTCCCATAAAACTTTCACCTGATTGGCAAGGATTCGATTTCCAACTATATGTATTTTTTTTTTTCTTTTTTCAGTATTGATGGGATTATAAGATGGAAAATCAAACCTTTGCCAACAAAGTGAAAGGTCATATAACCTACCAACTGAACTACACTAAGATTCACCAAGAATACTCATTAATATATTAATTCTTTTTTTTTTTAACCACAAAATGTACTAGGAAGCGAATCACTAGTAGGGTTCGATTTCTTTAGGAACACAACATACGTACTAGTTCCGTTTTCTTCTTTTACTTGTAAAATTCACACACTAGGTAGTTGGGGAAGATCGGAATTACTGCTATATTTTAATTTTTGTGGCCTTCTATAGGAGAGAAATCCACAACTAAAATAAGAAAGTATAGGCGTATTTCTTAAATAACTGAGAAAAGTGGGCATTGTTTGAAATTTTGTGGATAAAAGAATATTAAAGTTAAATTGTTTTTATATAGTATAGAAAGATATTTTCTTTTAGGTAAAATAAAAAAGAAAGTGTACCATGTAAAATGCACATACAGTAAATTATAACAAGATACACATAAAATTAAATACATTGCTCAAAGGAAAGTTGTTTAGAATTTTAGGTACAACAAACGAAATTGATAGTCTAACGTTGAAGTTTCCTCAGAAGAAAAATAAATTAAGCAAGGGAACCCCTCCCAAACATTTGGAGTCACATGCAGTCGCGACGTAAGCACGTGATAATATTTATTGATAATAGATGCCCCTTGCAATTAATTATTGTGTTCCAGCCTTAGTTTTATAAATTAGAAGTAAGTGTTAATCATAATATACTTAGGCAGATACTTGTTTCACTTTGAGGATTATGAGTTTAGAATTTAATACTTGTTGAAAATTTAATAATTTTCACATATGATCTAATTTTCATAGCAAAGTTAACTGAAATAAATCGCCACTAAATGAATTTTTTTTAATAAATTTGTCTTTACCATTTGAAGTAGTTCAATATAGTTTCTTTTTACGATATTGATATACATTGTATGGTTCCATTAAACTTGCATTGCTCGTGTGTAATGCGTGCTCCAATTGTATTAATTTTCTACACATGAAATTTGTCCATACAAAATAAAAAATTGGTTGAGTTATCCCTCTAAATTTGAGCTCTTGTGTAATGCGTGCAAGCAATTGGTATGAGAAGATGTTAAAAGCCGTAGCTTTCAGATTTTTGTTGGTTTGAAATTTGAAGTAGGCATAGAAAGAAGCATTACAAGCTGACACGCCAGAAGAATTGGACTAATTACACAAATCTCAGCAACATTTTTTCTAACTACGAAGACCATCCCACTAGTTTCTGACGTTACAAAGTCAATCCGAAAGTTTAAAGTAGCTGATTTTAGGACCATAACGAATTTCCTTATAATAGACATTAACTGTTAATTATGAGTTTCAATGATGAAAAATGATATACCATATTTGGTGCAGGATTACAAGGAATAAATCAAAGGAATCAAGAAGCAATGCCATTCAAGAATAGATTAAGGAAACAATCTATTAACGGGAGCTCTAAAAGAACACAAGGAAAAGAATCAATGAAAAAGGAAGAAGCACCGAAAATCCGGAAGATAAATCAATCAAAGATTCTATAAATAATGATTGACGGATGCTATTACAGGAAGGTCCCAAATCAAAGGGGTGCACTAGAGATCATGGAAGCCAAATGTCACGACCCCGGTTCGCCCTCCGTGAACCATCGTGATGGCACCTAGTCTCTACGACTAGGTAAGCCTAACAATGCGGAAAATAACAACATTTGCGGAAGAAATAACTGAGAAACCGAAATGGTAAAATAAAACAGTGTTTGAAATACCGCTCGGCATACACAACATCAACTCTCGAAACTAATAACATTTCCCGAAATCCGAAATCTCATGATCACAAGCTTTTGAATGTCTAATAGTATCCAACTCCAGAATATCTAACAAGAAAGGAAATACAGAAGGGCTAATACTTAAAGCAAGAGTAGAAAGGGACTCTTCGGTCTGCGGACGCGGCAGACATACCTCGGAGACTCTACAAGCGCCTCGCCTCAAGCGTGGTAAGTCTGAGTCGCAGTACCTGGACCTGCACATGAAAAACATGCGCAAGAAGGGCATGAGTACACCACAACGGTACTCAGTAAGTGCCAAGCCTAACCTCGGTCGGGTAGTAACGAGGGAGGTCAGGGCCCTACTGAGGCTAAAGGAAATACAAGATATAATAACAGTATAGAATGAGACAGTATACTTAAGTGCAACAGTAAAAAGGTAACACAAGATAGAAGAACAACAGTAACTTTAACAGAAACCAAGTAATCACGGAAAAACAAATACAGCTCAACGCAGAGGTAACAATCGGGGATCTCTCAGTATCCCGAGGATCTCTTAGTATCCTCAATATGTGTGCTGGGGATCTCTTGGTATCTCGAGGATCTCTTGGTATCCTCAATATACGAGCTAGGGATCTCTTGGTATCCCGAGGATCTCTTGGTATCCTCAAAATATGTGCTGGGGATCTCTTGGTATCCCGCACTACATTCAAATTCAATATATGCGCAGCGGATCTCCCGGAACACTCATCTGTAGTCCAATAATAAAAGAAAGACAATAATAGTAAGGAAAGTACCCACTGTTTCATTCAAGAGCGAAATAGTTTGAAGTAACACAGTATAATGATAAAGATAACAACAATTACAACAGAGAAAATAACGCAGAAAGAATACAGCTCAACACAGAAATGGCAACCGGGGGTCTACCAAGATACCGTCATGTAGTCCCCAAATGTAAATATCCAACAACCGGGGATCTATCAGGATACCGTCCTGTAGCCCCCAAATGTAAATACCAGCAAACCAGGGATCTACCAGGATACCGTCCTGTAGTCCCCAAATGTAAATGTCCAGTGGATCTCCCGGGTGTCGTCCCGTAGTCCAACTCATAATGCGCCGGGGATCTAATAGAATCTCGATCCGTAGTCCCCAAATGTAAATGTGCAGGGGGAGGGGGGGATCTACCGGGATATCGCCCGTAGTCCCCAAAGTAAACACACAGCAGCAACACGAAGAATATTCAATTCAATTCAATTTTTCATACCAAAGTAAAGCAGATATTTCTAACCTAGCATGTTGCACATAATCCGAATAAGGCAAATTGAGCAAGTAAGGCAATTAAGTCAATTACACGCAGTATGAATATGAAAAAGAAAAGAATCACATTATAGTTACTTAAATAAAAATGGTTTTTCAAACAATTAGCACAAGTACGCACTCGTCACATCACGTACAAGGCATTTCAATTAACAACAAACCAAATCCTAAGGGGAGGTTCCCCCACACAAGGTTAGACAAGCCACTTACCTCGAATCGTCTCACAATCAACCCGAAACCACGTTCTTGCCACGAGTACTCGACTCCAAATGGCCCAGATCTATTCAATTCAATTGCATAATGTAAATAACACTTCAAGAAATTGATTCTACAAATAAATTCTAAGCTAATACGCAAAATTAGGTAAAATAACCAAAATGCCCCTCGAGCCCACGTCTCGGAATCGGGTAAAATTTATATTTTCAGAATCCTCGTACTCTCATGAGTTCGTGCATACCAAAATTATCCAAATTCAAGGTCAAATTCCCCATCAAAATTCGAATTCTAGGTCTAAGAACTTTCTTTCATTTTTTTCCCAATTTCCACCTCCAATCTGAAATTATATGACAAAACGAGCAATAGATTAATGAAATACAACTAGAAAGGGATAAAGAATTGTTACCCAATGATTTCCTCTTCAACTTCCTCCCAAAATCGCCCTCTCCCGAGCTCCAATTTGATTTTTTCCATGTTTTGAAACTAAACCCTCGAAATCCCTATTTTCTGTCCAGCAATTCCGCTTCTGCGGTCAAGGGACCGCACCTACGGTCCCGCTTCTGCGGAAAAACAACCGCACCAGTGAAACTCATTAAAGTCCCAAAATCCGCACCTGCGACTTACTCACCGCATATATGGTCACGCAGGTGCGTGAACCTTTCCGCACCTGTGGCTCCTTGCTTTTCCTCACTTGGCCGCTTCTGCGGCTAAATTCCGCATCTGCGGGAGTCGCATCTTCAGCCTCTCAACCGCATATGCGGTTATGACAGCAGCCCAAAGAACATCAGCTGCAACTCCAAGTTTCCAACTTCCCGTTAACCATCTGAAATCATCCCGAGGCCCCCGAGACCTCCACCAAAAGCACAAACAAGTCATATACCACCATCCAAACTTATACAAATCTTCCAAACACCTAAAACAACATCGGATCAACCAATTAGCATCGGATTCAAGCCTAAGAACTTCAAAAACTCTCAAAATACGCTTTCGATCAAAAAGTCTATCAAACCTCGTCCGAATGACCTGAAATTTTACAAACATGTCACATTCAACACTACGGGCTACTCCAACTTCCGGAATTCCATTCCGACCCTCGGATCTAAATCTCACTATCGAACCGGTGAACTTCAAAAATTCAACTTCCAGCATTTCAAGCCTAAATTAGCTATGGACCTCCAAAACACCATCCGAACACGCTCCTAAGCCCGAAATCACCCAACGAAGCTAACGGAACAATCGAAATTCCATTCCGAGGCCGTCTTCACACTGTTCTGATTACGTTCAAATTTTCAAAACTTAAGCTCTCATTTAGGGACTAAGTGTCCCAAAGAAACTCCAAATAATTCCTCCCGGCAAATCACAATAGCAGAAACAAACACGGGGAAAGCAGTTTATAGGGGATCGAGGCGTTAATTCTTAAAACGACCGGCCGGGTCGTTATATCCTCCCACACTTAAACATTTGTTCGTCCTCGAACGAGCGTAGAGACATACCTGAAGTAGTGAAAAGATGAGGGTAACGGCTGCGCATATCCTGCTCGATCTCCCAAGTCGCCTCCTCGACCGGCTGACCCCGCCACTGAACCTTCACTGATGCGATGTTCTTTGACCTCAGCTTTCTAACCTGTATGTCCAATATTGCCACTGGCTCCTCAACATAAGATAGATCCTTGTCCAACTGGACTGAACTGAAATCCAACACGTGCGACGGGTCACCGTGATACCTCCGGAGCAGCGAGACATGAAATACCGGGTGAACTCCTGCCAGGCTGGGAGGTAAGGCAAGCTCATAGGCGACCTCCCCAACACGCCTCAATATCTCAAAAGGACCAATAAGCCTCGGACTCAACTTTCCTTTCTTCCCGAATCTCATAACGCCCTTCATAGGCGATACCCGAAGCAGAACCCGCTCTCCAACCATATAGGAAACATCACGAACCTTCCGGTCCGCGTAACTCTTCTGTCTAGACTGGGCTGTACGGAGTTTATCCTGAATCACCTTAACCTTCTCCAAAGCATCCTGAACCAGGTCTGTGCCCAGTAATCTTGCCTCACCTGGCTCAAACCAACCCACCGGGGATCTGCACCGCCTACCATATAAAGCCTCATACGGCGCCATCTGAATGCTGGACTAATAGCTGTTGTTGTAGGCAACTCCGCCAATGGTAAGAACTGATCCCAAGACCCTCAAAACTCAATCACACACGCACGGAGCATATCCTCGAGAATCTGAATAGTGCGCTCGCACTGTCCGTCAGTCTGAGGGTGAAATGCTGTGCTCAACTCCACCCGAGTACCTAACTCATGTTGTACGGCTCTCCAGAACCGTGATGTGAACTGAGTACCTCTGTCTGAAGTGATGGAAACTGGAATACCATGCAGACGGACAATCTCCCAGATATAAATCTCCGCCAACCGCTCCGAAGAATAGGTAGTACACACAGGAATGAAATGCGCGGACTTGGTCAGCCGATCCATAATAGCCCCAAATGTCATCGAACTTCCTCAACGTCCGTGGGAGCCCAGATACGAAGTCCACGATGATCCGCTCCCACTTCCACTCCGGAATCTCTATCTGCTGAAGCAATCCACCCGGTCTCTGGTGCTCATACTTCACCTGCTGACAATTAAAGCACCGAGCTACAAACCCAACTATATATTTCTTCATCCGCCTCCACCAGTAGTGCTGTCCCAAATCCTGATAAATCTTCGCGGCACCCGGATGAATGGAATACCGCGAACTATGGGCTTCCTCTAGAATCAACTCCCGAAGCCCATCAACATTGGGTACACAAACTCGACCCTGCATCCTCAATACCCCGTCATCAACAATAGTCACATCTCGAGCATCGCCATGCAACACCTTATCCTTGAGGACAAGCAAATGAGGGTCATCAAACTGACGCTCCCGGATACGATCAAACAAGGAAGACCGAGAGACCACGCAAGCTAGAACCTGACTGGGCTCTGAAAGGTCCGACCTCACAAACTGGCTGGCTAAGGCCTGAACATCCATCGCCATAGGCCTCTCTTCTGCTGGGAAATAAGCCAAACTCCCCAAACTCTATGCCCGGCGGCTCAAAGCATCGGCCACCACATTGACCTTGCCCGGGTGATACAAAATAGTGATATCATAGTCCTTCAGCAACTCTAACCACCTCCTCTGGCGCAAATTAAGGTTCTTCTGCTTGAACAGATGCTGCAAACTCCGATGATCAGTGTAAATCTCACAAGGCACACCGTACAAATAATGATGCCAGATCTTCAAGGCGTGAACAATAGCAGCTAACTCAAGATCGTGGACAGGATAATTCTTCTCATGTACCTTCAACTGGCTGGACGTGTAGGCAATCACCCTACCGTCCTGCATCAATACTGCTCCACGGTCAACCCTCGATGCATCACAATAGACAGTATAAGACCCCGAACACATAGGCAATATCAAAACTGGGGCCGAATGAAACCCTTATCAAGCAATTCCTGCAACTGCTCCTTCAACTCCTTCAACTCAGGAGGAGCCATATGGTACGGAGGAATAGAAATGGACTGAATGCCCGGCAGCAGATCAATGCCAAAATCAATATCTCTATCGGGCGGCATGCCCGGAAGGTCAGCTGGAAACACATCAAAAAAATCCCGTACTACTGGGACAGAATCAACTGAGGGGGTATCAATACTGACATCTCTCAAATAAGCTAGATATGCGTCATACCCCTTCTCACCATACACTGAGCTTAAGGAATGAAATAACTATACTGGAAGTATGGTCTAAGGTACCCCTCCACTCTACTCGCGGTACACCTGGCATAGCTAGCGTCACGGTTTTTTTGCATGACAATCAAGAATAGCATAATGGGGCGACAACCAGTCCATGCCTAGAATAACATCAAAGTCTACCATGCTGAGCAATAACAAATCGGCTCTGGTCTCAAAACCACTAAGAGCAATCAAACACGACTGATAAACGCGATCCACAACAAGAGTAGAAACATAAACATGAGAACTCAAAGAATCCCAATATATGCCCAAATACGGGGTAAAATGAGAGTACACAGAGAATAAGTGGAGTCTGGATCGAATAGAACCGATGAATCTCTATGACTGACAAGAATAATACCTACGATGATAGAATCGGAGGCGACAACCTGAGTACGGGAAGGAAGGGCATAGTATCTGGCCTGGTCTCCCCCTCTAAGGTGACCTCTACCTCTCCGACCTCCACCTCTAGCTGGCGGGGCAAGTGGGGTAGCAACTGGTGCTGAAATCATTGCCTGGAAACTCTGCGGAGCATGCTGTGGCTGAGAAGTTTGTGGAGGCGCACCCCCCCTAGTCTAGGGCAATACCTTACCACATGGCGTATGTCACCACACTCAAAACACCTCGCACCTGACGTGGCAGTGGAAACTGTGCGGTACGGGTACTCTGAGACCCCTGAACACCTGAAACATTGTACGAAGCCTGAAATGCAAACTGAGCTGGCTGACCCACAAAACCTCTACCATGCCGTACTCTTCCTCCAAAATAAGGGCCAATGGATCTCTCCGGTCTACGAGGTCTCCTTACCTCCCTATACTCTCTCTCCTGACCTCGTCTGGTCTCTCCCTCCTGGACCCACCTGTCCTCTACTCGGCGAGAGATCCTCACCACCCGCTGAACTTGGACCACAGGTTGTATCGCCATGACACCTGGAAACTGACCAATGGGAACTCGATGCTCTGGAGTGGGGATGCTGGGAGTCTGGGTCCCTCCCCCGATCTGTGAAGTAGTTGGTACAACCCGAATTGATCCCACCTGAACCAATGTACCAAACATGCTCAGGAACTGTGTTAAGGTCTCCTGAAGTGCTGGAGTAGTAGTAGTAGTAGGCGTATTAAGTGCCTGGGCTCCAGCTGGAACTGCTGGTGGCTCCTCTGTAGCAGCTCGTGCGGGTGCTCTGGCTGCACCGCATGTGCGTCCTCGGCCTCTACCCCGGCCCCAACCTCTGACGGCTCTCGCAAGGGACGCGGGTGTCCGGTCACCTCTAGTAGCACGTGTCCTCACCATCTGTGAGAGAATGGAAGGTAGAAGTTTAGGATTGTGATCTCAAAAATCTCCCACGACAAGGAAATCAAATGAAGTGGAATTTTCCTAACGGTTACATAGCCTCTCGTGGATAAGTACAGACGTCTCCGTACCGTTCCGTGAGACTCTGATAAACCGGCTTGTGATTCATGACTCCTATGAACCCAGAGCTCTGATACCAACTTGTCATGACCCGGTTCGACCTCCATGAAGAATCATGACGGCACCTAGTCTCTACGACTAGGTAAGCCTAACAATGCGAAAAATAACAACATTTGCGGAAGAAATAACTAAAAAACCAAAATGGTAAAATAAAACAGTGTTTGAAATGCCGCTCGGCATACACAATATCAACTCTCGAAACTAATAACATTTCCCAAAACCGGAATCTCATGATCACAAGCTTTTGAATGTCTAATAGTATCCAACTCCAGAATATCTAACAAGAAAGGAAATACATAAGGGCTATTACTTAAAGCAAGACTAGAAAGGGACTCTTCGGTCTGCTGACGCGGCAGATATACCTTAGAGTCTCTACAAGCGCCTCGCCTCAAGCATGGTAAGTCTGAGTCGCATTACCTGGATCTGCACATGAAAAACATGCGCAAGAAGAGACTGAGTACACCACAACAATACTCAGTAAGTGCCAAGCCTAACCTCGGTCGGGTAGTGACGAGGGAGGTCAGGGCCCTACTGAGGTTAAAGGAAATACAAGATACAATAACAGTATAGAATGAGACAGTATACTTAAGTGCAACAGTAAAAAGGTAACACGGGATAGAAGAACAACAGTAACTTTAACAGAAACCAAGTAATCACGGAAAAACAAATACAGCTCAACGCAGAGGTAACAATCGGGGATCTCTCAGTATCCCGAGGATCTCTTAGTATCCTCAATATATGTGCTGGGGATCTCTTGGTATCCCGAGGATCTCTTGGTATCCTCAATATACGAGCTAGGGATCTCTTGGTATCTCGGGGATCTCTTGGTATCCTCAATATATGTGCTGGGGATCTTTTGGTATCCCGCACTACATTCAAATTCAATATATGTGCAGGGGATCTCCCGAAACACCCATCCATAGCCCCAAAATAAAAGAAAGACAACAATAGCAAGGAAAGTACCCAGAGTTTCATTCAAGAGTGAAATAGTATGAAGTAACACAGTATAGTGATAAAGATAACAACAATTACAACAGAGAAAATAACGCAGAAAGAATACAACTCAACACAGAAATGGCAACCGGGGGTCTACCAGGATACCGTCCTGTAGCCCCCAAATGTAAATATGCAGCAACTGGGGATCTACCAGGATACCGTCCTGTCACCCTCGAAATGTAAATACCAGCAAACCGGGGATCTACCAGGATACCGTCCTGTAGCCCCCAAATGTAAATGTCCAGTGGTTCTCCCGGGTGTCGTCCCGTAGTCCAACTCATAATGCGCCGGGGATCTACCGGAATCTCGATCCGTAGTCCCCAAATGTATATGTGTAGGGGGGATCTACCGGGATATCGCCCGTAGTCCCTAAAGTAAACACAACAGCAGCACGAAGAATATTCAATTCAATTCAATTTTCCATACCAAAGTAAAAAGATATTTCTAACCTAGCATGCTGCACATATATCCAAATAAGGCAAATTGAGCAAGTAAGGCAATTAAGTCAATTAAACATGCTTTCCTAGGCTAATAGCATGCTTAAATTACACGCAGTATGAACATGAAAAAGAAAAGAATCAAATTATAGTTACTTAAAGAAAAATGGATTTTCAACAATTAGCACAAGTACGCACTCGCCACCTCAGGTACAAGGCATTTCAATTATCAACAAACCAAATCCTAAGGGGAAGTTCCCCCACACAAGGTTAGATAAGTCACTTACCTCGAACCGGCTCACAATCAACCCGAAACCACGTTCTTGCCACGAGTACTCGACACCAAATGGCCCAAATCTATTCAATTCAATTGCATAATATAAATAACACTTCAAGAAATTGATTCTACAAATAAATTCTAAGCTAATACACAAAATTAGGTAAAATGACCATAATGCCCCTCGGGCCCATGTCTCGGAATCGGGTAAAATATATATTTTTAGAATCCTCGTACTCTCACAAGTTTGTGCATACCAAAATTATCCAAATCCAAGGTCAAATTCCCCATCAAAATTCGAATTCTAGGTCTAAGAACTTTCTTCCAATTTTTCCCCAATTTCCACCTCCAATCCGAAATTATATGACAAAACTAGCAATAGATTAATGGAATACAACTAGAAAGGGATAAAGAATTGTTACCCAATGATTTCCTCTTCAACTTCCTCCCAAAATCGCCCTCTCCCGAGCTCCGATTTGAGTTTTTCCAAGTTTTGAAACTAAACCCTCGAAATCCCTATTTTTTGTCCAGCAATTCCGCTTCTGCGGTCAAGGGACCGCACCTGCGGTCCCACTTCTGCGAAAAAACGACCGCACCTGCGAAACTCATTAAAGTCCCAAAATCCGCACGTGCGACTTACTCACCGCATATGCGGTCACGCAGGTGCGTGAACCCTTCAGCACCTGCGGCTCCTTGCTTTTCCTCAGTTGGCCTCTTCTGTGGCTAAATTCCGCATCTGCGGGAGTCGCATCTGCGGCCTCTCAACCGCAGATGCGGTTATGACAGCAACCCAAAGAGCTTCAGCTGCAACTCTAAGTTTCCAACTTCCCGTTAACCACCTGAAATCATCTGAGGCCCCCGAGACCTCCACCAAAAGCACAAACAAGTCATATACCACCATCCAAACTTATACAAATCTTCCAAACACCTAAAACAACATCGGATCAACCAATTAGCATCGGATTCAAGCCTAAGAACTTCAAAAACTCTCAAAATATGCTTTCGATCAAAAAGTCTATCAAACCTCGTCCGAATGACCTGAAATTTTGCACACACGTCACATTCAACACTACGGGGCTACTTCAACTTCCGGAATTCCATTCCGACCCTCGGATCTAAATCTCACTATCGAACCGGTAAATTTCAAAGATTCAACTTCCGGCATTTCAAGCCTAAATTAGCTACGGACCTTTAAAACGCAATTCGAACACGCTCCTAAGACCGAAATCACCCAACGGAGCTAACGAAACCATCAGAATTCCATTCCCAAAACTCTCCGAAACTCTAAATAATTCCTCCCGGAAACTCACAATAGTAGAAACAAACACAGGGAAAGCAGTTAATAGGGGATCGGGGCGTTAATTCTTAAAACGACCGGCCGGGTCGTTATACCAGAAATCAAGGGATCTATCGCAAATCACTCAAGTAACAAAAAGATATGCCTAACGGATGAAAAGCTCGTCGAGACAACAAATCAAGGAAGATCAACGGAAACTTCAGGTTATTCTTGGAAAGAATCAATCTATGATTCTTTTCAAGGATCAACTCCCTTGGGTTTGCAATCTCTCAAGATTCACGTTCAAGAGTGAAGAAGGCCTCACGAATGTATATATATATATATATATATACACACAAACACACACACATATGTTCCAGAATTAAAGAAGACATACTTTGAACGAACCATTATCATTCCTTTTGTTCTACTCCAAACAAGCATTGTAGTTCTTTTAGATATGCTATGTAATTAGTGAGAGAAGAAAAAGAGACAAACACTAGTGAGACATTGTATCAAGAAGAGAAAAGTGACATAGAGATTAAATTGTTGGTGTAAAGCTACATCAACCATTTTGTACTCAAGAAACTTTGATCACTGAAAGAGAACACTCTTGCAACCCAAGGGAACTGGAGTAGAATTCACATTGAATCCGAACCAGTATAAAATTCCAGTGTCTTTATTTCCTGCATTTTATTTTTGCATTACTATTATTCTGATCTTATCGCTAGCCGACTAATTGGTAAATTAGTCAACTACTTACAATATAATTTTTAAATAGCCAATCCCCCCCCCCCCTCCCCTCCTCCCATGCTTTCAATTGGTATCAGAGCTAGTCTCACACTTTTTGCTTAACAGCTTGTGAGAAAAGATCATGGCAAATCAAGTAATTGTTGGAGCACTCTTTCAAGAAAGAACATCGCAAGTTAGGCCACCATATTTTAATGTACAATACTTTTCTCACTGGAAAATACGTATGAAAATATATGCAAAATCCTATGATGTCAAAGTATGGCACGTTATCAAAAAGAGGAACTATCCACTGCCAGCAGCAGCTCAACCACCCGCTGATCCAGAAGATATAGATGAGTACACAGACAAGCTGAGGCACAAAAATTACTCTATAATGCTATAGGTGGAGAGGAATATGAGAAAATCTCAAGCTATGATACAACGAATAAAATATGGGATAAATTGGAAGTTACTTATGAAGGAACCGGCAAAGTGAAAGAAACTCACATTAACATGTTGGTTCATGATTATGAACTCTTCCAGATGAAAGAAGGAAAATACTTTGAGGAAATGTTTGCAAGGTTCAACAAAATTATTAGCAATCTAAGCTTCTGGTAAACCATACTCCAGTGGTGCTCAAGTTTGGAAAATTTTAAGGAATCTAGCTACCACTTGGCAGACAAAAATAGTTGCACTCGAATCACAAGATCTAAACAAAACTTTCATATGATGAGCTTCGAGGAGATATTATAGCATTCTAGAAAATTCATCTCAAGAAAATAAACTAGGAAGAAAAGAAGAAAATAGTTGCCTTCAAAGCTACAACTGAAAGACCAGAAAATAATATTTATGACGACCCAGAAGCTCTTAAAGAATAGATTGCCATAGTATCAAGGAACATGGATGGTTTAATGAGAAGATATAGAAACACAAGAAGAGGTAGGATGCTCCCCCAGACAAACCAGGCAATACAATGAGCAAGACAAGAATGATGGAAAATATTATGAGTATGAAAGATATGGGTATGTTCAAGCTAAATGCCCAGATCTTAAAAGAAAGGTTTCAAGAGGATTAAATAAAAATAAATCTTTTAGAAGCTGGAGTGATAAGACAGTTTTGAACACGAGGAAATAGCAAATCTATGCTTCATCACCATTCTGGAAAATGACATGAACAAATACTCCGGTTGCCGGACCAATAAAGATGCATTAGACGATGAATGCAAAGAAGATAATGACAATTGTTTCATGGCACGAGGTGAAACAAGCGAGGTAAGATCTTATAACTGTGATAGATGTAATGAATTGCAGGATATTCTTAACCTTACTCTAAAAGAGTCTCAAAAAATGATGAATCAACTAAGGAGACTCAATAGAGAAAAGAAAGACTGGAAACTCAAGCTTGAAGTATGTGAAATTGAAAGAGATGTACTTCAAGTTGAAGTTCAGGAATTGCAAATGCAACTTAATGGCATGCGCAAGTCCACCAGTCACAGTTCTGTCAAATCTAACTAGGCGACTTACAACTCAACTAGAAAAGGATCGGTTAGAACTGAGTCCACAAGTACTAACACAAGTGGTAGATCAAAAATTGGATCAGCCCCTATGTGTCACTACTGTAACAAAAGTTGACATAAATATTCTTTCTGTCGATTTTGTAAATCTAATATTTCAGGATGGATTTGAAAACCCAAAAACAATCCTAATCTTAGTAGAACTTACCAACAAGGACACAAGAAAGCTTGGGTACCTAAAAAAAAGTGATAATTCTGTTTTGCAGGAAAACCACAGGAAGAGCCGCAATGGAAAATGTTACTTAGACAGTGCATGTTCCAGTCACATGACAGGTGACAAAAACCTGTTCAAAGAAGCTACAAAGATAAATGGAGGAAGTGCCAAATTTGGCGATGACTCAAAAGGAAAGATAGTTGGCACTGGCACAGTTCCATTCGATAACAATTGTGATATTATTGAAGTGTATCTTGTAGATGGACTCAACTACAATCTCCTGAGTATAAGTCCTCTATGTGATTCAGGGTACGAAGTTAAATTCAATACAGGTTGTTCCATTGAAGATGAGACGGGTAAAATAATACTCCCAGGAAAAAGGTATGAAAATGTTTATATTTTTGATGGCTTTGAAAATCTAGATAGTCACATCTGTTTAGCATCTATATTTGATGATCCATGATTGTGGCATAAGAAACTTGGTCATGCAAGCATGCATCTTATTGAGAAACTCTCCAAGCATGATTTAGTTATTGGTCTCCTTAAACTCAACTTTTCTAGAAATCATGTATGTGATGCATGTCAAATTGGTAACAAACCAGAAATTCCTTCAAAAGCAAAGACATTGTGTCTACCACCAAGCCTTTACAATTGCTCCACATGGATTTGTTTAGACCCACCAGAATTGCTAGAATAGGAGGAAAACGATATGCTTTTGTTATTATCGATGACTTACATGTGTGATTTTCTTATCTCACAAAGATGAAGCTTTGAAGTACTTTGAGATTTTCTACAAGAGAGTTGAAAGAGAAAAGGGGTACCTTATTATAACCATTCAAAGTGATCATGGAGGAGAATTCGAAAGCAGAGCATTTGAAGATTTCTGTAATGATCAAGTATATACTCACAATTTCTCAGCTCCAAGATCACCTCAACAGAATGGAGTAGTTGAGCGGAAAAATAGAACTTTACAAAATATGGCTAGAACAATGATAGTGGAATATTCCTTGCCAAACCATTTTTGGGCAGAATATTCTCAAAGATGTCTTATAAGACCTATCTTGAAGAAGACTCCATATGAACTATGGAAAGGTAAATGGCCTAACATAGGTTATTTCCATCCTTTTGGCAGCAAGTGTTTTATCCACAACAATGATAAGTAAAATCTTGAAAAATTTGACCCAAGAAGTGATGAAGGTATTTTTCTGGGTTATTCCATAAACAGTAGATCTTTTAGAGTATATAATAAATGCACTTTATCGGTAGAAGAATCAGTACATGTCATATTTGATGAAAATAACACTACGGCCGATAAAGGAATTATTGCTAGTGCTGAAGATATCAGTCAAGAAACATCACAGTCAAGCAAACCTCAAAAGTCGACTGATAAGATAGATGGTATCACATAATCAACTAATGAGCCTGTCAACAGTCAACCAGAATCACAAAAGGAGTCAACTACTCATACGATTGAAACACATCCAAATTAGTGGAGATGTGAACCGGAATATCCTCAAAAGTTTATCATAGGAGATCCAAGTGAATGAAAAGTAGGAGAGCCCTCAAGAAGAAGTCAAATATAGAACTAATCTCTCAAATTGAACAAAAGAAAGTTGAGGAAGACTTAAAAGACTCCAGCTGGGTACAAGCAATGCAGGAAGAACTCGATCAACTTGATAAGAATCAAGTCTGGAAACTACTACCTAAGCCTGCAGATGCTATTGTAGTTGGAACAAAATGGGATTTCAGAACAAGCTCAATGAAGATGGAAAATTTGTGAGAAACAAAGCCAGATTAGTAGTCCAAGGCTACTCGCAATAGGAAGGAGTCGACTACGATGAAACCCTTGCACCAATAGCTCGACTAGAGTCTATATAGATTCTTCTTGCATATACATCCTTTAAACAATTCAGACTTTTTAAAATGGATGTGAAAGGTGCCTTTTAAATGACTTTATTGATGAGGAGGTATATGTAAAACAACCTCCTGGTTTTGAAGACTCAAAATTTCCTACCAAGTGTATAAGTTAACTAAAGCTCTGTATGGACTCAAACAAGCTTCACGAGCCTGTTACGAGAGGCTTAGTTCATTTCTACTTGATCATGGCTTTACAAGAGGTAAAGTAGATACTATACTATTTATCAAAAGATCATCAGGAGGTAATCTTATTATTCAAGTTTATGTTGATGATATTATCTTTGGAAGTACTAACCATCTTTTGTGCAAGGAATTCGCAAATCTTATGCAAAGTGAGTTTGAAATGAGCATGTTGGGAAATCATACGTTTTTTTTGGACTTCAAAATCAACAATCTGAAGAATGAACGTTTGTGTGCCTGACAAAATATACAAAGGAGTTAATTCAGAATTTTGGCATGAGCAGTGCTAAAGTAATTGGTATTCCAATGAGCCCGTCAACAAGTCTTAACAAGAACAAAAAAGGAAATCCAGTTGATGAAACTAAATATCGTGGAATGATTGGCTCTTTACTTTACTTGACTGCCAGTCAACCAGATATTATGTTTAGTGTATGTAAATGTACCAGGTTTCAGTCAGCTTTTAAGAAATTGCATCTGACTGCAATAAAGAGAATAATTCGTTATCTCATCGGAACTACTTCATATGGACTATGGTACCCACGTTCTAAAAATTTTAAGCTAGAATATTTTTCAGATACTGATCTTGCAGGTGATAAGGAAGACAGAAAAAGCACTAGCGAAACACGTCAATTACTGGAAAATGCATTAATATCATGGAACAATAAGAAACAAGGCTCAGTTGCATTATCCACAACGGAGGCAGAATATATTGCCATTGGGCAATGTTGTGCATAGTTACTATGGATGTCTCATCAATTAGGTGACTATGAACTATTTTTTAAACCTATTCAAATATTTTGTGATAACTCTAATGCTATATGTCTCTCAAAGAATCATGTGCATCATTCTAGGGCTAAGCATATAGACATCAAACATCATTTCATTAGAGATCATGTCCTCGAGTGAGATATAGAATTATCATTTGTTGGCACCACTAATCAATTAGCAGACATTTTCCTTAGCCTTTACTTGAAGATAGATTCTGCTCCCTAAGAGAACTACTTGGTATTATTTCGCTTGATCATAAAGATTAGGACCTATGTGTTAGTTTTAATTCTTGTGTGTCTAATGTTTTTAATTTTATTTTATCTATTAGTACGCATTAGTTTAGCGCCTCCGATTTTCCTCTCTTTTCCCATCAATCGCAGCTTTCAAGAAAGGAAAATCAATCATCATGACTCTTCACTGACACTCTTTCCTTTCCTGCACTCAACCATCAAAATCCCTTCTCTTTTAATCCTCTAAACCACTTTTCTTTTTCTTCATTGTTACTAACGCTCGGAAACCCTCCTAAAAAATCTCTCAACCTCTTCCTCCAAAATTTTCAATGGCTAAACACTCCAAGAATCCGTCTACCTCTAATACAAAAATTACTCATTCTAAAGAAAAACCCTCTCCTCAGCCCCTAGAACAAGTAGACCTAGGGTCTGACCACTCAAAAGGGTTTGCCTCTTCTCTGGCAGAACTATCATACCATTCTCACCAAATAGGAGAAAAGGCTCATGGAAAAAGGCCTATGGAAGACCCTCATGAATCTTTTACCCCCAAGAAATCCAAAGTAGACCTCTCGAGTTCTCTTGAATCTGACCTCAATTTATGGGATACCCCAAATAGGACTTTCTTTGTTGCTTTGAAAGACAAGCCCATTGCTCATGGTAGAATAGTCAACCTTGATGATATGGAGTCCCTCAATTGTAAGGTAAAGGATCTGTTTGTTTTTTAAGGATTGTCTAAATTCCTCTCTGTACCCCCTCCCAAAGTCTATGAACTTTTAGTGAGAATATTTTATGCCAATCTTCGCTCTAGCAAGCTTGATAAGTTGGAATCCCTAGTTCTAGGAAAATGCATTGTCCTTGATTGTGCCATGTTTGACTCAATTTTTCAGTGTAAGTGCTCCGGTTTTCCTATGCTTTTCAAGAATATTTAGCCTGATGATTTTGAAATTTCTTTTGATCAAGCAAAACGTTGTATTGCTGAGTGTCCATCTAATTTCCTTCCTAACTAGTTAGATCCCAGTGATGTTAGTTTTGAAACCCGAGTTCTGGCCCACATTGTTGCAACTGCTCTTATTCCACATACTGGATCATTCTCCACCTTCTCTCAACGAGATACCTTTCTCGTCTACTATCTTGTGACCAAACTTAAGGTTAAACTATCCTCATGGTTCATAAACTTTATGATTGAGAGTGCTGATGATCCCACCAGTTTGCCCTATGGTATGGCTGTCACCCACATTTTGGAAGCCCACAACATCTCTATCTCTGAATACCCCTTTGTCTCTATTTCAAAGTCCTACAGTTCTAGAGCTTTCGCTAGTATAGGGTATCTGGTGCTAACGACTCCTAGGTGAAGAAATAGGAAGGTAAAGTCAAGAACGTTCAGCCTGATCCCAAGATCAAAGCCTCCGTTTCCCATCATAGTGTAGGTGATCCTGACCTTATGGAGAAACTGACTGCTATTGACAACAAGTTGACCATCTGAAAGGACCTTCTTGCTGCAACTCAATCCACTTTTGGGGACATCCATGCAATCTCCAAAGAGACTGGGTCTGATATTTCAAAAATAAGGGTCAGAATTCTCAAACTTGGAGAAAATGCAGTCAAAGCTTCAAGAATGTACATGACTGGATTGATGGGGTGACAGTTTCAGCCAATGCCGGCTTTGAACGTCCGAAGGGGGCGATTTGCAATACTCTTACTTACTTCTTGCGTTGTTAGTTGTGGAAGTTTCAAACAATCATTTTTTGCTATTTCGCTATTTTGGACCAGATAACCAGTCGCTGGATGTTTTTCTTTACTTTTGCTAAACTCTGTATTCCTATATTTTGCAAATAGTTGCCTACTTCTACTTTATTTGCCTATAATTTGTATATATGCATATCCTCTCTTTGCTGATGTCAAAAAGAGGGAGAAAGAAGTTGTACATTGTAGGACAGATAGCAACTCTTGTTGAAGAGAAGTTGACTGAAGTATATGTTACCTGTGGAGGGGGATTCGCCTGAAGTATATGCAGTACCTATTGAGGGGGAGTCGACTACAAGGAAGTAAACTGTTGTTTATATATATTATTTTTGTCATCATCAAAAAGGGAGAGAATGTTAATTATGAGCTTCAATGATGAAAAATATTATATCACATTTAGTGCAGGATCACAAGGAATAAATCAAAGAAATCAAGAAGCAATACCATTCAAGAATAGATTAAGGAAAAAATCTATTAACGGGAGCTCTAAAAGCAACACAAGGAAAAGAATCATTGAAAAAGGAAAAAGCAACGGAAATTCAGAAGAAGAATCAATCAATAATTCTATAAATGATTGACGGAAGCTATTATAGGAAGGTCCCAAATCAAAGGAAATCGAGATCGCAAAGGGGTGCACTGGAGATCGTGGAAGCCAGAAATCAAGGGATCTATTTCAAATCACTAAAGTAACGAAACGATATGCCTAGCGGATGAAAAGCTCATCAAGACCACAAATCAAGGAAGATCAACGGAAACTGACTTTATTCTTGGAAAGAATCAATCTATGATTCCTTTCAAGGATCAAATCCCTTGGGTTTGCAATCTCTTATGATTCACGTCGTTCAAGAGTAAGAAGGCCTCACGAAATATATATATATATATATATATATATATATATATATATATATATATATATATATATATATATGTTNAGACATACTTTGAACGAACCATTATCACTCCTTCAGTTCTACTCCAAATAAGCATTGCAGTTCTTTTAGATCTGATGTGTAATTAATAAGAGAAGAATAAGAGACAAACACTAATGAGGCATTGTATCAAGAAGAGAAAAGTGATATAGAGATTAAATTGTTGGTGTAAAGCTACATCAACCATTCTGTACTCAAGAAACTTGGATCACTGAAAGAAAAACACCTTTGCAACCCAAGGGGACTAGAGTAGGATTCACATTGAATCTGAACTAGTATAAAATTCTGGTGTCTTTATTTCCTGCATTTTATTTTTGCATTATTATTTTTCTGATCTTATCGCTAGTCGACTAATTGGTAAACTAGTCAACTACTTATAATATAATTTTTAAATAGGCAATCCCCCCTTTATGAACGACCATGTTGACAAGACTGTGTGTAGCTGTTCACTGGNCCCCCCCCCCAAAAAAAACCCCCCACAATGCTTTCAATTGGTATCAGAGCTAGTCTCACACTTTTTGCTTAACAACTTGTGAGAAAAGATCATGAAAAATCAAGTAATTGTTGGAGCACTCTTTCAAGAAGGAAAATCGCAAGTTAGGCCACCATATTTCAATGGACAACGCTTTTCTCACTGGAAAGTGCGTATGGAAATATATGCAAAATCCTATGATGTCAAAGTATGGCGCGTTATCAAAAAGGGGAACTATCCACTACCAGCAGCAGCTCAACCACCCACTGATCCAGTAGATATAGATGAGTACACATACGAGCAAATGACAGTTGTTCAGGTCGATGCTAAGGCACGGAATTTACTCTATAATGCTATAAGCAGAGAGAAATATGAGAAAATCTCAAGGTGTGATACATCCAAAGAACTTCAAAAATGAAGACATTTTAAGAACCTTTCAGTATATATTAAATAGAAGTTTACAATTTTTGAAACTTCAAAAAGCATTTTTTAAGTAGACTAACCTCAGGGGAGGTATTTGAAAATAACTTATATTAAAGTATCTTCCTCAAAAGTATTTCAAATTGATTGATAGAATTAGCTAAATAATTAAGGGTCCTACAGGCCACGTGTCCATAACAAAGGAAACGGGACACCTTATGAGTTTTGGTCAGCTACCGTAAACTGACCAATGACTCCCATCCACCAAACCTCATTCAACAAAAACAAAGTACAAATTATAAATATCTAATGAAGCTAGTACGTACTACTCTTCTTACCAAAAGGGATCGTAAAGAAAACTAAGCACCTAGAATTACTACTACTCTTTGTTTTCTTCTCTTGATCATTTGCCGTAGAAGATGGCCGTTGCAACAAAGTTGTGCCTCAATCTCTCCCCTCATCCTCCTCCTTCTAACTCAATTCCTCCACCTTCAAAGACTACTCAAGTTTCTTGGTACAATTTCTCCTTACGTTGTACTATATCATATGTGGCACACTCTTCTATTTTCTATATATCATACTTGGGCACTCTATATTTTAAACTTTTTACTGTACGTTTTTATACCTACTGAAATGTCATGACATGTTTACGACTACAAATCTAAAAATATTTTAAATGTGCTAGTTAAAGTCTTTTTAATTTTTCCGGTAAACTCAATGACTAGTCAAACATCACAACTAAAATAAAATGGAAAGAGTACATGTTTAATCTTACCTTTTTATGCAAATTTGGAAGATTGTCAATGTTATCTCAAAAGCAACTATTATCCTGCCAAAGAATTAGTCTTGTAAACTAATTATACCGAGTGCCCTTGATCTTTGTACTCTGTAGTAATTAAAAATCAAGAATCATTATTGTGCAATATGAATAACGTGTGACACAGTCAACATCTTTAACTTTTCATCCATCTATATTATCCCAAAAAAATCTTCTTATGTCTGACACGAACTCCCTTATTTTATTTACTAATTCCATAAAAGCATGTACCTTTTTCCTTGGTATTTATTTAAAATGTCATAATTTGGCTCTCTTTTAATTTACGCAGGCAACGAAAAGAAAAATCATGGAAAAGTCAATGTGTATTAGGGATGGCATGTATCGTAATTGGATTAGAATTAGACAGCTCAATATTAGTAAATCAAGAAATTAGTGCTATCGCCGGGGACATGCAATTACAAATTATTGCCGGAAAACCAATACAAAAATGGAGCGAGAAAAGATCGTGCCCGCCGTGGAACGGGAACTCTTTAGAAATCATCGTGCCGGAGAACTTACCGAGGCCGGTGACTCGCCGGAGATGGGAAGCCGTTGATTATACTACTACTCAATCTGCACCAGAAGTAAAGTCGGTGACAAGATTTAGTAAAGGGTGCTTCACTATGTGAACATATTAAAGGTTAATGTACAGTCAAGGGAGTTGGGTATAGGTAAAGGGTTCAATTCAATTAGGGTAATTGAATCCCTTTGACATAAAAGACAAGTTCAAATTTGCATTTTTTAAAAAAAAAAAAAAACCCTCTTATATAAACTTCTTGGCTCCGCCAGTAGCTAATTAATTACCGTGTATATTGAAGAATGCTATAAAATATAAAATATTTGTGGTCTTAATTTGTTTTCGTTTCTGCTTGATTAATGAATATAGTCAGTAGTAGTACATGATTGGCAGTTTATTTGCAGTACATGCAGTACTGGAATATACGTTACATCAGCTCTTGCTTTTCCCATTCCCAAACTCGATAGAAAGCATATTGGTTTGGTTGAGAAAAATTTTATTTTGTGCCTCGCACAACTGATATTAGTTGTATGAGCCATCTTTTTTGTCTCATAATTTTGTTGTCTCAAAATTTTGTTGATCCAAATATGTAAAATATGGGTCCACAAATATGTGAGATAACACACCATAAAATCACTCGTTTGGTCGACATCAACCCATAAATAAAAGCAAATGAGCCGAAGCAACAGATTGATAAGTGTCATAGTTTGGTGCACCACTTAGACATCCGTATAAGAACTTGATGTTTATATCTGCTCCCTTGTTGAGATTTTTATGTGGAAAACCTCATTGCTTAAGGGAGTAAAAACCACGATCTAGCTCTGAAATTTTTCACAAAAACTTCACTAAAACAAGGAGCAGTTTCAGGTTACAAAATTCGTATAACCTAAGAGACTAAATCCTAGCCACTTGATTACCTACAACCACTTTGATCGTAGCAAAATGCTCAAGCTAACTCTAGTCTAAGACTTGAATTCTCTCACAGAGAAAAACCCCTCGAATTGCTTCTTGTATAAGCAAATAAGATTACAACTCAATAAGCCCAATACATTGAACTAGACTAAACACAATGAATTTGACATTGTATCAAGGAACTGGTTCTTCTACATATTCCAGCTTTCAATAACTAGTTCAGAATTTTGAACTCGTTTTTTCTTACTTGTCTCTCAGTTTATTCTGAAACATAATAGAAGTACATACCTACAATGAAGTAAACTTGGACTACATATAGGTAACACATTAGTAGCTAGGGGTGGGCATTCGGGCAGTTCGGATTGGATATGAAAATTTCGGTTTTCAGATTGAAGAAATAACAATCCATATCCAATCCAAATAAGCTCGAATTGGATCGCATCTTTTAAGTTCGGTTTCGAACTAATCGGTTTGGTTATTTCGAATTTTCGGTTTTGAGCCTATAAGTTGAGGTGCTTCTTCTTCTCACAAAAATAACATCCAAATGAGGTATTCATGTTAAATTGTGTAAAAAGTTTCATATTCTCACCGCAATCATCCAAATAAAGTATTCAGGTAATGAAATCATCATCAAGGAAATGCAACAGAAACATTAATAAGGCTAATAAGAATTAGCAATAGTAAAACCATGTCCAAATAGAAAGTATTTTGACAGTAACTTAATAAGTAGTATTGAATATATGAGATAATATTTAATGGGTAGGGTGTTAGACTTATTACTATTTACGTATGGACAATGGACTAAATATAAAGTATAAAAACTTCGGAATTTCGGATATTCGAAAGTTCAAGTACCAAATCCAATATCCAATCCAAAATCCAAAATTTTTAACAATTATACCCATAATCCAATACGTAATTGAAAAATCCAAACCGAAAGTTCAAAAATTTTGGATTTCGATTGGGTTTCAGGTTTGCCCAAAGTATGCCCACCCTTATTTGTTGCATAAAAAGTCCAAATTATAAATAGAAATAAATAACAAGAGGCCTACTTCATAAACAACTATATACGACCAGTTGACCACACAATTTTTCCTATTTGTTTCATACTTCAATTATAATTCTTCTCTAGCAAGAAACCTTTTTAATTTGCACCAATTTCTTGCAGAATATATCCCTTAAATATTTCCTAACCTTAGAGAATAAAGGAAGTAAGGAAAATATTTTTCTTTCCTTAAAAAGATTCCAATTATGATTCTTCTTCTTCACAAACTTGGTCTCTAAGTCAGCAATAAAGATTTACTAAGATTCTCTATTATTTGGGCGGCTACTAGGTCATTTATCACGAAATAAACAATATCTCACGCAAATACAAGACCAACCCAGTAGGAGCGGTCCTTCACCAAGTCCTTCGACCAACCCAGTATATCTACCATGTTTGTTAATCATCAAAAACTTCACCAATTTTCAACAATAAGTTATACCTGGCCCAAACAGATTTTGACCACTAAAATTCAAAGTATATCAAATGGTATACCGTTTCATATATGATATGGATAAGTTAATGTCCTTTAGATGAATAAGTTGATCTCTTTTATATGGATATATTTTGTTTATATTTATAATTCCATGGGATTTAAACTTGTTATATGAATCCACTTAGAAATGGGAGAAGCCAAACACTTTTATATAAGATTTGTAACACAAAGAGAACAATTGATTTATCAATTAGGTTTCCATTAGATTAAACAAGAACAATAAGCATGTAATCAGGCTACATACCTATCTCAAACTAAGGCTTTTTAACAACATTAGATTTACAGCAAAGTACTGGTGGCCAGCACCACCAAGGACAATATTCTAAGAGTCTCCTATGATACATCATTGGACGAAATGAGCTGCCAATCTTTTCTTGAGTTTGAACATCAACCCCCTTCACTTTTAGTGATTGGGAGTCTTTAAGTGAAGAGTCACCAAAGTTAAAGCATGGAGAGAAAACAAGAAAGAAGATGATTATAATCATTGATTCAGTAGTCTTCATGTTGAGTATTGCTAATTAGTTGAGTTCTAGTGATCATGTGAAACTTGTTACTAGGAAACAGAATATATAGAGAGGTTGAGATTGCTGGTATCAACTCTATAATTAATACTAGTGCTAGATGAAATTTATTATTGTACGTGGAACAGATTATATAAAGATAATTTCAGATTATACTATGATCTTATTCTATAATTAATTAATGTCCCTCAAGACTATCAAGTCATATTAATTCTTTTGAGATAGAATTCTTTCAATTTGTTACTCCCTCCGGTCCACTTTAAATAATTTTTTGGTTTTTTTACACATTAAAAAATTTACCTTTTAGCATTAATTAAGAATAAAATTGACCATATTAACCTTAATTTGCTAATTGGAAATATAACGAACTAATCATAGGCTCTTTACTCCAAGGGCAACTTTGGAAAGAAGTGTTAGCTTCAAGGTTTCACGTATTAATTTTGATGATAACAAACCAATATAATTATTAATCAAAGAATATTTACTTGTGGTAATCTTATTTTTTTGTATAGGTTTATTCAAGAAAGAAGATGCTGGTAAAGATCCAAACAAATATGGGAAAAGAGATATCATGTGAAAAATTTATCAAGGAAGATTATGTTCAAAGATTTGATCTCCAAGCGCCATAGAAGGAATAATATTTGAAAGTGAAAATTCAAATATGGAATGGCTTACGACAATATCAGAAGAAGAACATACGGAGATTATGGATGAGAAGTTTTTCAACATCTTGAAAGGAAAGTTGTTAAAATCGTAGAGAAGATCTATTATCGTGTGGAAGGAAGATACTATATGGAAGAGATACTACAAGACAAAGGAAGAATATAATTTTATGGAAAGAAAATATATTATGGGTGTAGTATATTCTATATTATGGAAAGAGATTATTTTTCAATATCAGAAAAGGACTCAAAGATTTATTGAGATCTATCAGAAAGGAAATATTTTACTAAGAAAGATATTTTACTACAAGGAATCGGCCAAATCTTGCATTTAAGGAATGTTGCACAAACAAACTTATTTACTACGGATGAGATGGAAAGTACTGTTCTTATGGAAAGAAGCATGAGTTACTGGAATCAATCAAGAATTACTACAATCATGGAAAAGTAAATCATGAGGATTTTGATTGAATCATCATGACTATTCTCAAGTAGATATTCATAAAGATTATATATTGCAAAGAAATATTAATCATGGATCTATTCAAGGAAAGAATTGATTGGAAATTCAAATTGTCCAATTCAAAAGGAAAGTTTGCATTAACAGAAGATACCCAAATATGCCTTATAGAGTGTGATCATGTTCAAAAGGGCAAGAAGCAGTAAAGGAAAGTTGGAGCAGCAGCAAGGGAAATCCTTTTCCAATATTAGAAGACCGCTGCAACGGCTAGAATATCCAACAACCAAGTACAAAAGAGAAGATACTTGCAACAGCAAAATCACGCAGCCTTCTATACAATTTTCTATCTAACTACAAGTTCTTTATTCTACTCTTAACAAGCATTGTAATTCACTTTAGTAGATTTACTGTGTACCCAAAAGAGAGAAGAGAGACAGAAAAATATTGGAGA
Organism: Nicotiana attenuata; assembly: GCF_001879085.1. NCBI lineage: Eukaryota > Viridiplantae > Streptophyta > Magnoliopsida > Solanales > Solanaceae > Nicotiana > Nicotiana attenuata. The sequence goes on from NW_017672870.1 coordinate 96,822, forward strand.
GGCAGTGTGTCCTAGAGGTTGTATCATTGTCCGTTTCTTTGGTGAGCGAGTGAAAACCAACCCTGTCAGCGTTGGTGGTGATCGCTGAAAATCACAAAGGTTGTACTCAATTCAATTTACAAAGAACTCTAAAAGATAACACTCTTGCAACCCAAGAGGAGTGGATTAGGTTACCACATTGGTTCCGAACTAGTATAAAATTCCTGGTGTCATTTACTTCATCGCTCTCGTATTATATTCTATTCCTTTACTGCTTATTGTGCTTAATACTTGTTTAAATCGAAAGAACTAATAGTTCTGTGCAGGCTGTCTCCGCATAAGTCGACTAGGTCTGAAGAGTAGTCGACTAGAAATTTAAAAAGACTACAATTCATCCCCCCTCTTGTACTTTCAATTGGTATCAGAGCAGGTCTCACATATTTATTTTTTGCTTAACAACAAGTGAGAAAAGATCCATGGCAGGTTATCAAATTATTGGAACCACACTTCAAGAAGGATACTCAACAAGAAGGCCACCATACTTCAATAGTCAATACTATAGCCATTGGAAAGAAGGAATGAAGGTTTATGTCCAATCAATAGATTATCGAGCCTAGCTAGTTATTCAGAATGGACCAAGACCTTTTCCAAACAATAGTGATGGGAAGAAGCTTGTAAAAAGGGAATCCATATTTGACTACACAAAAGAACAGTTGAATATTATACAAACAAATGCTAGAGCAATCAACATGCTCTATTGTGCATTAGTGAAGAAGAATATAAGAGAATATCCACATGTGATACTACTAAAGATATATGGGATAGATTGGAAAATATCCACGGGGACGGCAACAAAGTTAAAGAAATTGAATCCACGTCAACTCTTGAAGAATCCAAAAATGGTGAAGATCGAGAAGACTTGGCCGTGATGCCCAGGACGAGAAAAAGGAAGAGTAGAAAGAAGCAAAATAGAAAATCTCAATCCATCCAGAATCATCAAAAGAATCGGAAGAATGAGGTTCAACAACAAAAGAACATATGCTGCTACAAATATGGTAAACCTGGACATATGAAATTAGAATTTCCCAGCCTCAAGAAGAAAAATCATAGAATCTCAACTTGGAGCGACGAGGATGATCAAGAAGAAATGACAAAAATATGTCAAGTAAAGAGGGGAAACTGACGAGGTGTGCTTTAATGCTATTCTGGATTGTGATCTCAAGAAAAAGAATCACAAATCATGGAGCGACGATGATGAATCTGAAGAAGAAAACAATCACGAAAGAATGGAGAATCAATGTTTCATGGTAATGGGAGAAATTAACGAGGTATGTCACACTCCTATTACGTATTGCGATAATTGTGATGAATTGCAGGATGATATGGAATTGGTTCTCAATTACTTTAAGAAAGTTCTAAATGAATATCGTAAGTTGAGGAAGGAGAAGAAGAATTGGGAGATCCAACTTGAAGAATATAAGAAGTTGACACATGAGAAGAATGATTGGGAGATCCAACTTGAAGAATACAACAAGTTGAGAAATGAAAAGAATGAGTGGGATATTCATCTTAAAGAATATCTGGTGGAGAACAACTTACTTCAAGAAGAAAATTTTAAGCTTCGTAAACGAATTAGCAGCTTGCACAAATCCCCTTACCACTACTCTGATCGATCAAAGTCGTCTCCTTGGCTTAACAGCTATAAGTCGACTGAAAAGGGATCTACTGGCAAACGTCCTACTTTGAACAAGTTGACTGAGGAAAGCTCCAAGTCAACTAATAAGGCAGCTGCAGGTAAACACTCCTCTTCTCATATTACATACCACTATTGTGGCAATTCTGGACATAAAGTATTTGCATGTAATTATGCCAAAAGCTATGTTTGATCAAAATATGTTTGGAGACCAAAACAGTTACATGTATCTCGAATTATTCAATCTACTAACCATGAAGGACCCAAAAAGATTTGGGTACCAAAAATAAATTTATCTGTTTTGCAGGAATTCTGAGTCCAGCCATAAAAAGGGATAAATAAAATTTGCATAATGGTGGGTCATGGAACATGCTTAAAGATGCTTCAAAGTTCATACATTCTCTATAAATGATGAAGGAACTATTACACATGATGGTAAAGCTCAAGTGATTGATATGACTAAAGGTTATTCAAGTTCTTTCGGATGCTTTATAAGGTGATACATATCTAGTAATATTTTTTTGGTTTAATATAATATGATATGTACAACTACTTATTGCTGGAGTCGACTTGCTGCAACATGATACTATTGTGTTAAATGTTAATATTTTCCTTGACTTAGAGATCTTGAATGAACGAATTCATATTTTGCATAAACCATACCTTTTGTATAAGCATTAGGATAAGCAAGTATTCATGCATGCAGTCCTTTCATGTAGTTGTGAGCTTATGATAATTTGCGAAGAGAATTACTTCTTATATCCATTCTCTTAGTGAAAGTTTCAATATTTCATTCAAATCTGAGAAGGTTTTTTAACCTTGATGCCTCGGCAACTTGTGCATGTGGAGATACTCGACTGTTCCTAAGACTCAAAATTTTGGGAGGTACATATATATATGTTTCTGTTGATGATTATCATTACTTTTGCATAGGTCATATTTTTAATAAGAAAATAACGCATTTGCAGTGATCATCGATGTGTGTTTGTTTGACATTTTCTTGCAACAAGCATGATCTTTCACATTTTTAGTTTGGCGCCTCAGTTGAAAGCAGACTTGAAAAGAAAGCATCATTTTTGCATAAATTGTCATCATTGGCTTATATGTGCTTTAATTTTTTTTTTTGAATGAAATTATGCATGGGCTATGGATATCTTATTTTCTTTGGTTGCAACTGTCTTGGTAAGACTCTTGATATATTCCTTATTCATTACTACTTACGATTTTATGAAATTTAGAATATCAGAGAAATCTCAACATGCGCGCTTTTCTTTACACTAATACTTTTCTAAGAAAATTGTGAATAAGGATGGAGAACTTGCAGTGGATTCTTGCAATAAATTGCCAGTGACATATTTATACTAGTTGAACTAGACAGTCATGAAGAAGCATTAAAACGATGAATGCTGGACTCTAGCAATGCAAGATTTGTTGAGCAAAGCTGAAAGAATCAAAAGTATGAAAATCCAGTACCAAGCAAAGGAGCTGCAATCATGGATTTCTAAAGCCTGATAAGTTTGGTAAGGTTATGAAAATTATGTGTAAACTTGTAGTCCAAGGTTTCACAACAATAAGGTTTGTTTCTTCCTAGAGTGTTTTGTTAGAGCATCATGTTTCATGTGCATATTACAAAGTTTGTAAACTATTTTTGTGTGGTTGTTGAAATATTTTTGGTTTGAAAATTGCATAACAATTTTCTCGAGTCTCTCTCTGGAATTGAAGTTTTTTTAATCACATTCTCGTGACCAAGACTATTTATCATTTGAACAAATTCGTGTTTATCATCTGACAATTATTCTTTCCAAAGAAGCATCTACAAGAGCATATTTTTTTTTGGTAATACTAACCAAAAGCATGTCAAGTATTTTTATGCCTCTGGTGGATGATCGGGTTGGAAATGAGTATAATGGAGAATTTACCTTTATCTTCACATTCCAAATAATGCGAACCAAGGAGAAAATTAGTAAGTCCAACGATCGAATAAAGTACCAAGGTATGACCGACTCTCTATTGCATCTTTATGACATATATTTTGGTATACATGATCCCATAATATCTCTTTGTAGTGACACAAAGGATCTTTGGTTGATTCTAAATTATGGATTATTGTATGCAAGAACTAATTGCTTTGATCTAGTAGAACATTTTCAAATGTAAACCTTGCAGGCAACAAAGTGGATTGAAATAAAACATGGGATGGAAATTTTTAACATTCTTATGTCATGAAAAGGATAAAGACTTTCATGAGAATGATCCCATATCCTTCTCTTTGGCGATATGATCCCATTTTTATTGGTGATATGAATATATGACCATTTCTTGACTCTTGTGTGCATTAATATGTTGTAATCTTTCTAAGGGTCTTAAGTTTTTGCTCAAATTTTTCTTGAAAGTTTAACATGTGAGAATATCAAAAGTTTCTTAATCTTTTTAATCATCGAGCGTTTTTTCAAGTAACTATGTGGGATCACACCGTCTTATATGCTAAATGATATTTTGGAAAAATCAAGTATCCTGTGAGTTTTTTTTATCTCCGCTAAGCTTTCAATCATATGAAATGATGTTCTTCTGTGGTCTAGAATTTCTTTCTAGTCTACCTACAATGACAGTTCAATACTTTTTTGCTTTGGGTTAACGCTTTGGATATCTTGGTTGGATTAAAAGCTGTCAACTAGCTTAAAACTTTTGTTAGATTTTTCTTACTGTTTACGACCCTTAAAGGGAATTATTACTCCATGTTTTTATAACTCCCTGGATGATTATAAGCTATAGTTATACTTTTATTTGCATAATCCCTACAAGTTAATTCACCCTTTTGATGATGACAAAAGGGGGAGAAAATAATGTGTACAAAATTTCGAATAAGGTAAAATGTAAGGAGACAGGGGGAGCATAACTGAGGAAAGCATAGAGTGAGGGGGGCATAGAGTGAGGGGGAGTACACACTTGATGTACTACATGCATTTCGAGAGGAAGACTTCAGGGAAGTAACCAGTCTATAATTAAGTCTTTGATTAAATTTTCTTCTTTTGTACTCAATTGTTTGCCATCATCAAAAAGGGGGAGATTGTTAGCTTCAACGTTTCACGTATTAATTTTGATGATAACAAACCAATACAATTAATAATCAAAGAACATTTACTTGTGGTAATCTTATTTTTTTGTATAGGTTTATTCAAGAAAGAAGATGCTGGTAAAGATCCAAACAAATATGGGAAAAGAGACATCATGTTGTGAAGACACGGATTTTCCACCCTCAGGAGTCGTGATGGCGCCTACTCATAAAAGCTAGGCAAGCCGCGAAGTATAGAAATCACTAACTCTTCTATTTTAACCCTTTTTAACCATTTAAATTAACAGGTAATCAGCATTGGAATATTAACGATAAATGAAAATCAAGCGGAAGACTTAATCTGATAGAATAACTAAAACCAGTACGACACTGCCAACATACGCCTGTACCCGGAATCTAGTGTCACAATATCACCGGGCGGACTATGATTACTACAACCAATGTCTGAAAGAAATACAATCTGTCTCGAAATCAAATGAAAACAGAGTACATAATAAGATAGAAGAGAATGCCGGGCCTGCGGACGCCTGCAGGACTACCTTGGGATCTCTAGCTGGACTGAAGGCAGTCTCCCCAAGTGCTACTGCCCAAAAGCTGCTCCAGGATCTGCACATAGTGCAGAGTGTAGCATCAGCACAACCGTCCCCTTGTGCTGGTAAGTGCCTGGCCTAACCCCGGCGAAGTAGTGACGAGGCTAGGACCAGACTCCAGATAAACCTGTGCAGTTATATAATATGCAGAGGAAAATAAAATAGAAATAAACAAAAAAATATGGGAGGGGGTACATACTGCGGGGAAAATATCAAGTCCAGCAGTAATTTAAGAGAAATATAAGAGAACAATTTAAGATCTACAGCAATGAATAATAACACTGTTGCGACGCGCAACCCGATCCCTATCATTTAACACTGTTGCGGCGTGCAACCCGATCCAACTGTATCATTGTTGTGGCGTGCAACCCGATCCATTTATATCACTATTGTGGCGTGCAACCCGATCCATTTATATCACTGTTGCGGCGTGCAACTCGATCCATTTATGTCACTGTTGCTGCGTGCAACCCGATCCATTTATATCACTGTTGCGGCGTGCAACCCAATCCATTTATATCATTGTTGTGGCTTGCAACCCGATCCATTTATATTACTGTTGCGGCGTGCAACCCGATCCATTTATATTACTGTTGCGGCGTGCAACCCGATCCATTTATATCATTGTTGCGGCGTGCAACCCGATCCATTTATATTATTATTGCGGCGTGCAACCTAATTCGTTTATATTATTGTTGCGGCGTGCAACCTGATCCAAATATAACAATCAACAACAATCATAACAAGAGTCCCTACATGGGATCAATAAGGAACTACACAATCCCGGCAAGGGAATCGACAGTATAAGCAAATACGTCCCGACAAGGGAGAAACAGCTATAACCAATCTTGTTCCAACATCTAGCTACCTCAGCTAACACCAATACTCAATCATAAGTAATTTCCATGAGAACAATCTAAATCTTTGCTCAATACCAAGAATCATCAATTTAAGCATCCGTAGTATTACTTAAGAACACAATAATTCACAATTTAAGACTCACGGTCATGCTTGACAACAACGTATAGATACTCGTCACCATGCCTATACGTCGTACTCAACAAGAAGAAAATAGCAAATAGGACACAACTCCTAATCCCTCAAACTAAGGTTAGACCGAACACTTACCTCGAACTTCCACGGCCAACTAAAACCTCAAACACCGCTTTTCCTTTTGAATTTGGCTCCAAATCAATCGTATCTATACATAATCGACTTAATAACATCAATAAACGCTAAACAATCCAATTCCAATGCTTAATTATAGCTTTCCCATTATTCTTCCCAAAAAGTCAAAAATTGACCTCGGGCCCGCTTGGTCAAAACACGAGGTTCGGACCAAAACCCGATCACCCATTCACCCACGAGCCCGAATATATAATTAGTTCCAAAATTCGATCCCAAAACGAGGTCTAAATCCCAAATATACAAAAAGCCCTAACTCTACCCAAATCCCTAATTTTCTACCCTTAAGAACATGATTTAAGCCTAAAAATCTAATGGGTATTAATGGAAATTGAAGAAAACGAGTCTAAGATTACATACCTATGAATTGGTGGTGAAATCCCCTTTCAGAAATCGCCCAATTTGGAGTTTGGAAGAAGAAGTTATGAAATTTTTGTTTAAGTCCCGTTTTGCTTCTGTTTTAAAATCACTGGACAAGCCTTCATCGCGTTCGCGATAGGCCTGTCGCGTTCGCAATGAGTCCAGCTTTGATGACCTTCGCGTTCGCGACATCAGGCTCGATTTCGCGGAGCTTTGGCTCTTCGAGCCTTCGCGTTCGCGGGCCAGTGGCCGCGTTCGTGATGCACAAACTTCCCTTCCCCCTGCCCAAGCACAAAGCCTTCGCGTTCGCAATAGCAGGACCGCGTTCGCGAAGGGAAACACCCCCAAAGCTTTGCATTCGCGTCCTGTGTCTCGCGTTTGCGTAGAAGGAGATTTCCTTCAGCTTGACCAAACCCTTCGCGTTCGCAAGAGTCCTTCCGCAAACGCGAAGAAGAAAATATCAAAACACCAGAAACTGAAAAACCTGCAACTTATACGAGTTCAAAAACCTTCCGAAAACATCCGAAGCTCACCCTAGCCCTCGGGGCTCCAAACCAAATATACGTACTAACTCAAAAGCATCACATGAGCTTATCCGTGCGATCAAATCGCCAAAATAACCTCTTAAATAACGAATTACACCTCAAAATCGATGAAATTTCTCAAAACTTCTTTAAACATCAAATTTTGCATTTAAGGTCCGAATCACGTCAAATGGATTCCGTTTCTTGCCAAAATTTACTGACAACACATATAAATCATATTGAACCTGTACCGGGCTCCGAAACCATAATACGGGCCCGATACAATAGATTTCACATAGCATTTCACTTTCAAAAACCTTTATATTTTTGAGAAAACAATTTCTGTTAAAAATTCATTTCTCGGACTTGGGACCTCGGAATTCGATTCCGGGCATACGTCCAAGTCCCATATTTTTCCACGGACCCTTTAGGACCGTCAAATCACGGGTCCGGATCCGTTTCCCCAAAATGTTGATTGAAGTCATCTTAAATGCATTTTAAGTCAAAATTTTATCATTTTTTTCACAGATTTTCACATGTAGACTTTCCGACTACACGCTCGGATTGCACACGCAAATCGAGGTGAAGCTGAAGGGGTATTGTTTAAGGCCTCGAAATGCAGAATTATTTTTAAAAACAAGTGATGACCTTTTGGGTCATCACATCCTCCACCTCTAAAAAAACCGTTCGTCCTCGAACGGACATAAGAAGGAAGTACCTAAGTGGGGGAAAAGATGGGGATAATGGCTCCGCATATCGGAGTCGGACTCCGAGGCCGATGCCTTAGCAGGCTGACCTCTCCACTGAACACGAATAGAAGGAAAACTCTTCGATCTCAACTGACGAACCTGCCGGTCTAGAGTAGCTACCGGCTCCTCCTCATAAGACAAGTCCTTGTCCAACTGGACAATGCTGAAAGCTAACACGTGGGATGGATCGCCATGATATTTCCGAAGCATGGACACATGAAACACTGGATGCACGGCTGATAAGCTAGGCGGCAATGCAAGTCAATAAGCCACCTCTCCCACTCGATCAAGAATCTCAAACGGGCCAATGAACCTAGGGCTAAGCTAGCCCTTCTACCCAAATCTCATCACGCCCTTCATAGGCGACACTCGAAGCAATACCCGCTCACCGACCATGAAATCTAAATCTCGAACCTTGCGGTCGGCATAACTCTTTTGCCTGGACTGAGCTGTACGAAGCCTATCCTGAATGATCCTGACCTTGTCCAAGGTATCCTGAACCAGATCCGTACCCAACAACCGAGCCTCCCCCGGCTAAAACTACCCAACCGGAGACCGACACCGCCTACCATATAAAGCCACATAAGGAGCCATCTGAATACTCGACTGGTAGCTGTTATTGTAGGCAAACTATGCTAAAGGCAAGAACTGATCCCACAAGCCTCCAAAGTCAATGACACAAGCTCGGAGCATATCCTCCAAAATCTGAATAGTCCGCTCGTACTGCCCGTCCATTTGAGGATGAAATGCTGTGCTCAACTCAACCCGTGTGCCCAACTCTCGCTGAACTGCTCCCCAGAAATGTGAGGTAAACTGCGTACCTCAATCCGAAATAATAGACACGGGCACACCATGAAGACGAACAATCTCTCGGATATAGATGTCAGCTAACCTCTCGGACGAATAGGAAACTGCCACAGGAATGAAGTGCGCTGACTTGGTCAGCCTATCAACAATAACCCACACTGCATCGAACTTCTTCTGAGTCTGTGGGAGTCCAATAATGAAGTCCATAGTAATATGCTCCCACTTCCACTCAGGGATCTCAATCTTCTGGGACAAACCACCAGGCCTCTGATGCTCGTATTTAACCTGCTGACAATTCAAACACCGAGCCACATATGCAACTATATCCTTCTTCATTCTCCGCCACCAATAATGCTGCTGCAAATCCTGATACATCTTTGCGGCGCCCGGATGAATGGAGTACCGGGAGCTATGGGCATCATCTAAGATCAACTCTCGAAGACCATCCACATTAGGCACACAAACTCGGCCCTGCAATGTCAAAACTCCATCATCACCTAAGGTAACCTGTTTGGCACCTCCGTGCTGCACCGTGTCTCTAAGGACACACAAATGGGAATCATCATACTGCCGATCACGGATACGCTCCAATAAGAAGAGCGAGCGATCGTGCAAGCTAACACACGACTGGGCTCGAAAACATCCAGCCTCACGAACTGATTGGCCAAAGCCTGAACATCCAAAGCAAGCGGTCTCTCATTGACCGGGATATACGCAAGACTGCCCATACTGGCTGACTTCCTACTCAAAGCAACGACCACCACGTTGGCCTTTCCCGGATGATATAAGATGGTGATATCATAGTCTATCAATAGCTCCAACCACCTTCTCTGCCTCAAGTTTAGCTCCTTCTGCTTGAACAAGTATTGCAAACTCTTGTGATCCGTGAACACCTCACACGCCACGCCATACAGATAATGCCTCCAAATTTTCAACGCGTGAACAATGGCTGCTAACTACAAATCATGAACCGGATAGTTCTTCTCATGAATCTTCAACTGCCGCGAAACATGAGCAATGACCTTGCCATCCTGCATCAATACTGCACCAAGCCCAATGCGAGATGCATCACAATAAACTGTATATGGCCCTGAACCTGTGGGCAAAACCAATACCGGTGCCATAGTCAAAGCTGTCTTGAGCTTCTGAAAGCTCGCCTCACACTCGTCCGACCATCTAAACTGGGCACTCTTCTGGGTTAACCTGGTCATCGGGGCTGCGATAGATGAAAATCCCTCCACAAACCGACGGTAGTAGCCTGCCAGACCCAAGAAACTCCAAATCTCTGTAGCTGATGCTGGTCTAGGCTAGTTCTTGACTGCCTCTATCTTCTTCGGATCAACCTTAATACCCTCTGGTGAAACCACATGAACCAAGAAAGCAACTGAACTCAACCAGAACTCACACTTCGAAAACTTAGCATACAACCGACTATCTCTTTGAGTCTGAAAAAAAACTACTCTCAGATGCTGCTCAAATAACATCTTGGATGCCGGCAATGTACTCCACATTGAATACAACCTTGTTTCGGACTTCCACAATACTACCCGTGATAAAGAGACATGCGGAAAGTCATAGCCGCCCATGAAGTCGACAAGTCACGAAGTGTCACGACCCCAACCCCGGCCGTGATGGCGCCCAACACACTGCTAGGCAAGCCCGACCAATTAACAACCTTAACCCAATTCATTATGCAGTTCATTATTTAGCTAACACAATTAAATTACCAAATCAGCATATTAGAAGTTTTAAAAATAAGAATTCAATGTGCGGAATATCAAATAACGATACTACTACATAGCCCAAAATATCCGGTGTCACAAGTCTGAGCCTCTAATACATAAGTACCAACCTAATACATAGCAATCTGGAAAATACGGAGGAAACAAGAGGATAAAAGGGAGAGATCAGGGTTGCGGATGTCATGCAGCTACCTCGATGCTCCCGGATATCGCTGCCCAACTGAGAATCCTCGACAACCTCAGATGCACCTGGATCTGCACGCAGAGTGCAGGGAGTAATGTGAGTACTCCGACCCAGTGAGTAATAAACATAAATAAAGGCTGAGAATAAGAAATCCTGGATAAACACATTGAAATCTATAATACAGTAGTTTAAACCCAATAGTATGAAATCAATAAACCAATGAAGTAGAAACATGGAAAAGCTACAACGGATAAGCAAAATAAATGATAACTAAATAAAGGAATGCAGCACAAAGTACGGTACTCTCTAGTACCCGCTGCGGCATGCAGCCCGATCCATTTATTTATCGTCGACGGCGCTCACTGGGGGTGTGCAGACTCCGGGAGGGGCCCCTTATGGCCCAAGCACAATATCAAGACATATCGTGGCATCAGCTAGGCCCTCGGCCTGATATCAATATCAATATAATGCTGCTGCAGCGCGCAGCCCGATCCATACTCAGTCCAGAAATCACATAAGCCCCTCGGTCCACAGTAAAATAGTAGTTCTCAGCCCAAAACATCATTAGAAATATCATTTAAGTTTCAATTCTGAGTAAAAGTGGTTGAGTTTGTAAAACAGTATGAATCAATAGGACTAAGTTCAAGTAATATGTCAAAACATTGAGAAAACAGTGATAGCAATCCCCCGAAGGGTTCAAATAGTTGGCACAAGCCCAAATATGACAATTAGTCACAAAAATGATGATATCAAATAAGCTTCAATCAATTACGCGGTAAAAAACATCACACGAGACGGACCAAGTCCAAATACCCAATAGTAAACGACCCCGCACTCATCATCAAGCGCGTGTCTCACCTCAATATAGCACTACGATGTGCAAATTCGGGGTTTCAAACGCTCAGGACATCATTTACATTCATTATTCACCTCAAGCCGGCCAAAACTCTAGCTCGCTATGCCTTTGCCTCTCAGATTGGCCTCCTCGCGCGTCGAATCTGGACAAAACCAGAGCGAATACGTCACAATATGCTAAAGGAACAAAATCCAATCAAAAACAATCGAAAAATATCAAAAATCCCGAAATTAGCCAAACCCGAGCCACGGGCCCACTTCTCGACACTCAGAAATTTTCACATCATTAGACTCCTTATCTCCCCACGAATTTATACATATCAAAAACACAAGATTCGGAGTTCAATTGACCTTTCAAATCCTCAATGTTTTTTTGCTCTCTTAAGTTCAAGCCCTAACCACCATTTTTAGTCCATAAATTCCTTAATTTTTCAGTCTTAATTCATGAAATAACATCATAGAATTGTGTTTTGAGTTCCAAAATCCTTACCTTATCAAAGCTCCTTGAAGTCCCTCTTCAAAATCGCCCATAATTCTCCAAGTCCAAAGTTAGAAATGAAAAACCCTTCAAAATTCGCGAAGAAGACCCATTAAACATTCTGCCCAGACAAAACCGTATTTACGGTTCAAAATCCGCTTCTGCGGTTAATGTTCTGCATCTGCGGAACTTCATTAAGTCCCGCCTGGCCGCATCTGCGGTCCAATAGCTGCATCTGCGGCTTCGCAGGTGCGGCTCCCTATCCGCATCTGCGGTCCCAACCTATCCTTGCCTTTTCCGCTTCTGCGACCTCCACCCCGTATCTGCGATACCGCACCTGCGGTCCCCAAACCCAGGTGCGAAAATACCAGAAGCAGCAGGATTTGCAACTTTGCACAAGTCCAAAACTTCCCGTTAACCATCTGAAACTACCCCGAGGCCCCCGGGACCTCAACCAAAAGCACCATCACATCCTAAAACATCATCCAAACTTCTTCCAATCATCAAAACACCTCAAACAATACCAAAATCATCAAATTACATTGAATTCAAGCCTAAGTTCATCTAAAACTTCCGAAACACGCATTTGATCAAAAACCCAACCAAATCACCTCCGAATGACCTGAAATTTTACACACACATCCCAAATCAGATAACAAAGCTACAACAACTCTCGGAATTCTATTCCGACCCTCGGATCAAAATCCCACCTATCAACCAGAATTCGCCAAAATACTAATTTCGCCAATTCAAGCCTAATTCTACACCGGACCTCCAAAACCACATCCGATCACACTCCTAAGCCAAAAATCACCTCCCGAAGCTAACCGAACAATCGGAATTCACATCGGAGGCCTCTAACTCATAAGTCAACGTCCGGTTGACTTTTCTAACTTAAGCCTTCTTAGAAGAGACTAAGTGTCTCATTTCTTTACCAATTCCACTCCAACCACAACCAAATCAACTCGACCACATAAGACACGGATAACGAAGCATAAAGAAGCAGAAATGGAGGAAAATGGAGCGGTAACTCATGAGATGACGGGTTGGGTCGTCACATCCTCCCCAACTTAAACAAACGCTCGTCCTCGAGCGAGTCAAGAAACATACCCGAAGCCTCAAATAGGTGAGGATATCTGCTCCGCATCTCCCGCTCGGTCTCCCAGGTAGCCTCCTCCACGGGCCGACCTCTCCACTGCACCTTCACTAATGCTATATCTTTCGACCTCAACTTTCGAACCTGACGACCCAAAATAGCCACTGGCTCCACATCAAAGGTCAAATCATCATCCAACTGAACCATGCTGAAGTCCAACACATGAGACGGGTCCCCAACATACTTCCGGAGCATAGAAATATGGAATACCGGATGCACACTCGACAAGCTGGGTGGCAAAGCAAGCATATAAGCCACCTCCCTAATCCTCCTAAGTACCTCAAAAGGCCCAATGAATCGCGGACTCAGCTTTCCCTTCTTTCCAAATCTCATAACACCCTTCATGGGTGAAACCTTCAGCAAAACCTTTTCACCAACCATGAAAGACACATCTCGAACCTTCCGATCTGCATAACTCTTCTGACGCGACTGCGCTGTACGAAGTCTCTCCTGAATCACCTTCACCTTCTCTACGGCATCCTGAACCAAATCTGTCCCCAATAGCCTAGCCTCGCTTGGCTCGAACCAACCAACTGGAGATCTACATCGTCTCCCATACAAGGCCTCATACGGTGCCATCTGAATGCTGGACTGATAGCTGTTGTTGTAGGAAAACTCTTCAAGTGGCAAAAACTCATCCCATGAACCTCCAAAATCAATGACACAAGCACGCAACATGTCCTCCAATATCTGAATGGTACGCTCGGACTGTCCGTCCGTCTGAGGATGAAACGCTGTGCTCAACTCCACCCGAGTACCCAACTCTCTCTGCACGGCTCTCCAAAACTGCGAAGTAAACTGAGTACCTCTATCTGAGATGATAGAAACCGGAACACCATGCAATCGAACAATCTCCCGGATATAAATCCCTGCTAGCCGCTCTGAAGTATAGGTAGTACACACAGGAATGAAGTGCGCGAACTTGGTCAGTCGATCAACAATCACCCAAATAGCATCAAATTTCTTCAAACTCCGAGGAAGTCCAACAACAAAGTCCATAGTAATCCTCTCCCACTTCCACTCGGGAATATCCATCTGCTGAAGCAAGCCACCAGGTCTCTGTTGCTCATATTTCACCTGTTTAAAATTGAGACACCGAGCCACAAATCCCACAATATCTTTCTTCATTCTTCTCCACCAGTAGTGCTGCCTCAAATCCTCATACATCTTCGCGGCACCCGGATGAATAGAATACCGCGAGTTATGGGCCTCCTCCAGAATCAACTCTCTAAGCCCATCCACATTGGGCATACAGATCCGGCCCTGCATCCTCAACACACCTTCATCATCAATGGTCACATCTCTGGCATCGCCATGCTGAACTCTATCCTTAAGGACAAGCAAGTGCGGATCATCATATTGGCGCTCTCTGATGCGATCATATAAGGAAGACCGAGAAACCACGAAAGCTAACACCCGGCTGGGCTCCGAAATATCTAATCTTACAAGCCGTTTGGCCAAGGCCTGAACATCAACTGCAAATGGCTTCTCCCCAACTGGAATGTATGCCAAGCTCCCCATACTCACTGCCTTTCGGCTCAGAGTATCGGCCACTACATTGGCCTTTCCCGGATGATACAGAATAGTAATATCATAATCCTTAAGCAACTCTATCCACCTCCGCTGCCTCAAATTAAGGTCCTTTGCTTGAACAAATGCTGACGACTGCGATGATCAGTGAATACCTCACAAGATACGCCATACAAGTAGTGCCTCCAAATCTTTAGTGCATGAACTATGGCAGCCAACTCCAAATGAAGAATAGGGTAGTTCTTCTCATGGGGCTTCAACTGACGAGAAGCATAAGCAATAACTCTGCCCTCCTGCATCAATACACAACCAATCCCAACTCTCGAAGCATCACAATATACGGTATTTGAACCTGAAGCTGACGGAAAAACCAATACTGGAGCTGTAGTCAAAGCTGTCTTGAGCTTCTGAAAGCTCTCCTCACACTCGTCCGACCATACAAATGAAGCACCCTTCTGAGTCAACTTGGTCAAGGGCGATGCAATGGATGAAAATCCCTAAACAAATTGGCGGTAATAGCCTGCCAACCCAAGAAAGCTACGAATCTCCGTGGCTGGGGACGGTCTAGGCCAACTCTGAACCGCCTCTATCTTCTTTGGATCAACCTGAATACCCTCGCTGGACACCATGTGTCCCAAGAAAGCCACTGAACTGAGCCAAAGCTCACACTTGGAGAACTTTGCATAAAGCTTCTCCTCCCTCAATCTCTGCAATACAACTCGCAAATGCTCCGCGTGCTCCTCATGACTACGCGAGTACATCAGAATATCATCAATGAAAACAATAACGAACGAATCCAAATAAGGCCGAAATACACTGTTCATCAAATGCATGAACGCTGCAGGGGCATTGGTCAGCCCGAAATACATGACAAGAAACTCATAGTGACTATATCTAGTCCTGAAAGCAGTCTTAAGAATATCTGAATCCCTGATTTTCAACTGGTGATAACCCGAACGGAGGTCAATCTTGGAGAACACCCTCGCTCCCTGAAGCTGGTCGAACAAGTCATCAATGCGAGGCAAGGGATACTTGTTCTTAATTGTTACCTTATTCAATTGCTTATAATCGATGCACATTCTCATTGGGCCATCCTTCTTCTTCACAAACAGAACTGGCACACCCCAAGGTGACACACTAGGTCGAATAAACCCCTTATCTAGGAGTTCCTGAATCTGCTCCTTCAATTCTCTCAACTCAGCTGGTGCCATACGATATGGCGGAATAGAGATGGGCCGAGTGCCCGGCACCAGGTCAATACCAAAATCAATGTCCCTGTCCGGTGGCATGCCTGGCAGGTCCGCATGAAATACGTCAGGAAAATCCCTCACCACTGGAAGGGAATCAATACTAGGAGCCTCACCTCCAAGATCCCTCACAAAAGCAAGATACGAGAGGCAACCCTTCCCAACCATACGCTGGGCCTTCAAGAAGGAAATCACTCTACTCGGAACATAGTCAGTCACACCACGCCACTCGATCCGCGGTACACCCGGCATAGCCAAAGTGACTGTCTTAGCATGACAGTCTAGAATAGCATGACACAGAGATAGCCAATCCATGACCAAAATAACATCAAAGTCCACCATGCTCAATAGCAATAGATCAACTCAGGTCTCTAGACCCCCAATAGTCACAATACATGACCGGTACACACGGTCCACGATAACAGTGTCGCCCACCGGGGTAGACAGATGAACAGGTAAGGCAAGAAACTCACGGGACGCACCCAAATAATGAGCAAAATATGAGGACACATAAGAATAGGTGGAACCGGGATCAGATAATATAGGGGCATCTCTGTGGCAGACTGAAACAATACCTGTAATGACAACATCTGAAGCAATGGCATCTGTCCTGCCTGGAATAGCATAAAAATGAGCCTCGCCACTGCCTGATCGACCTCCCCCTCTGGGGAGACCCCTGGCTGCCTGATCTCCACCCCTGGCTTCCTGATCTCCACCCCTGGCTGGCTGGGCGAGTGGTGAAGTAACTGGAGCAGAAGTCGAGGGCTGACCCCTCTGCTGAAGCTGACCACTACGAAGTCGAGGGCACTGCCTCCTCATGTGACCAAACTCTCCGCACTCATAACAACTACCCGGTACTGGAGATGGGGACTGAATGGAACCCCCCGCACCGGAGTGACTAGCAGCTGCACTCGGCGCAGAAGAACTCTGAGCTGATGGGGCATGAGATGAACTCTGAGCTAGGAGGGCGCTGAGTGAAGACTGGCCCTGCCGAGACCCATGATGACCATGGCCAGAAGATGCCCCACAATACTCTGGACGGGCCGACTGAGCAGGCCTGAAGGAACGACCTCTACCATGCTGGAACTAGCCCCTCGAAGGAGCACCACTGTAACTACCCGATCCACGAGGCCTTTTGGCCTCCCTCTCCTCTCACTCTCGACGACGAACTAACTCGATCTCACGAGCGATATCCACCACCTCCTCAAACGTAGCACCCAATACTCTCTCTAGTCATCAGAATACGGAGATGGTAGTTAATGCCATCCACAAACATCCGGATCCTCTCACGATCTGTCGGAATTATCCAAATAGCATGACGGGCCAACTGTGAAAACCTCACCTCATACTGGGTCACGGTCATATCCCCCTACGTCAACCACTCAAACTGTCTACGTAGCTCCTCTCTGCGGGACTGCGGTACATACTTCTCCAGGAAGAGAGCGGAGAACTGCTGCCAAGAAAGGGGTGCTGCACCGACAGGTCTACGCCTCTCAAAGTCCTCCCACTAGGTAAGAGCAGCCCCGGTAAACTGAAAGGTGGTAAATGCCAAACCACTAGCCTTAAGAATCCCTGCTGTACGGAGCATCCACTGACACCTATCAAGAAAACCCTGGGCATCCTTGCCCTCAGCACCACTGAATGTCGGAGGCTGGAGTCTACCAAACCTCTCAAGACGATGCTGCTCATCCTCCGGCATAACTGGAACCCTGAACTCCTGTACTGGTGCAACCGGTTGAGCTGGGGGTGCCTCTGGCGTCTGTAGTCCCTGCACTACCTGCTCAGGTGTGCGAGCAGCGGGGGTCTGGTTGCCTCCCCCGGCCAGCGAAGTAGCTGCTGCTGTGGTGGCTGATACTGCCTGAGCCAGGCCAGTGCAAACTGTCAAAATCTGAGCCAAAGTCTCCTGAAGACCCGGAATCACAATGGGCACAGCTGGTGCCTGAACTGGTGCTGCTGGAGCCTGATCCGGAGCTGGGGCAGCTGGTGGATCAACAGGTGCTACCCTCGCTACTCTGCCTCTACCACGACCACGCCTGCGTCCACGGCCTCTGGTGGCCTCAGTGGGTGGTACTGGTGGTCGTCCACATCGTCCGGTCGCTCATATCCTCACCATCTGCGAGAGAATAGAATAATGGAAGTTAGTTCTCGGGTCAACAAAGTCGCACGACAAGAATTTCAAGGATATGAAGTTTTTCCTAAAGGTTCTGCAGTCTCCCGAGGATAAATACAGACGTCTCCGTACCGATTCGCGAGACTCTACTAAACCGACTCATGACTCGTGAGACCTAGTAACCTAGGCTCTGATACCAACTTGTCACGACCCCAACCCCTGTCGTGATGGCGCCCAACACACTGCTAGGCAAGCCCGACCAATTAACAACCTTAACCCAATTCATTATGCAGTTCATTATTTAGCTAACACAATTAAATTACCAAATCAACATATTAGAAGTTTTAAAAATGTGAATTCGATGTGCGGAATATAAAATAACAATACTACTACATAGCCCAAAAGATCCGGTGTCACAAGTCTGAGCCTCTAATACATAAGTACTAACCTAATACATAGCAATCTAGAAAATGCGGAGGAAACAAGAGGATAAAAGGGAGAGATCAGGGCTGCGGACGTCATGCAGCTAACTCGATGCTCCCGGATATGCGCTGCCCAATTGAGAATCCTCGACAACCTCAGATGCACCTGGATCTCCACGCAAGGTGCAGGGAGTAATGTGAGTACTTCGACCCAGTGAGTAATAAACATAAATAAAGGCTGAGAATAAGAAATCCCGGATAAACACATTGAAATCTATAATACAGCAATTTAAACCCAATAGTATGAAATCAATAAACCAATGAAGTAGAAACATGGAAAAGCTAAAACGGATAAGCAAAACAAATGATAACTAAATAAAGGAATGCAGCACAAAGTACGGTACTCTCTAGTACCCGCTGGGGCGTGCAGCCCGATCCATTTATTTATCGTCGACGGCGCTCACTAGGGGTGTGCAGACTCCGGGAGGGGCCCTTTACGGCCCAAGTGCAATATCAAGCCATCTCGTGGCATCAGCTAGGCCCTCGGCCTGATATCAATATCAATATAATGCTGCTGCGGCGCACAGCCCGATCCATACTCAGTCCAGAAATCACATAAGCCCCTCGGGCCATAGTAAAATAGTAGTTCTCAGCCCAAAACATCATTAGAAATATCATTTAAGTTTCAAATATGAGTAAAAGTGGTTTAGTTTGTAAAACAGTATGAAACAATAGGACTGAGTTCAAGTAATATGTCAAAAAAGTGAGAAAACAGTGATAGCAATCCCCCGAAGGGTTCAAATAGTTGGCACAAGCCCAAATATGACAATTAGTCACAAAAATGATGATATCAAATAAGCTTCAATCAATTACGCAGTAAAAAACATCACACGGGACGGACCAAGTCCAAATCCCCAATAGTAAACGACCCCGCACTCATCATCAAGCCCGTGTCTCACCTCAATATAGCACTACGATGTGAAAATCCGGGGTTTCAAACCCTCAGGACATAATTTACATTCATTACTCACCTCAAGCCGGCCAAAACTCTAGCTCGCTATGCCCTTGCCTTTCAAATCGGCCTCCTCGCGCGTTGAATATGGCCAAAACCAGAGCGAATACATCACAATATGCTAAAGGAACAAAATCCAATCAAAAACAATCAAAAAATATCAAAAATCCCGAAATTAGCCAAACCCGAGCCCCGGGCCCACTTCTCGAAACTCAGAAATTTTCACATCATTAGACTCCTTATCTCCCCACGAGTTTATACATATCAAAAACACAAGAATCGGAGATCAATTGACCTTTCAAATCCTCAAATTTTTTTGCTCTCTTAAGTTCAAGCCCTAACCACCATTTTTAGTCCATAAATTCCTTAATTTTTCAGTCTTAATTCATGAAATATCATCATAGAATTGTGTTTTGAGGTCCAAAATCCTTACCTTATCAAAGCTCCTTGAAGTCCCTCTTCAAAATCGCCCACAATTCTCCAAGTCCGAAGTTAGAAATGAAAAACCCTTCAAAATTTGTGAAGAAGACCCATTTAAACATTCTGCCCAGACAAAACTGCATTTGCGGTTCAAAATCCGCTTCTGCGGTACCGCTTCTGCGGTTAATGTTCTGCATCTGCGGAACTTCATTAAGTCACGCCTGGCCGCATCTCCGGTCCAATAGCCGCATCTGCGGCTCCGCAGGTGCGACTCCCTATCCGCATCTGCGGTCCTAGCCTATCCTTGCCTTTTCCGCTTTTGCGACCTCCACCCCGCATCTGCGATACCGCACCTGGGGTCCCCAAATCGCAGGTGCGAAAATACAAGAAGCAGCAGGATCTGCAACTTTGCACAAGTCCAATACTTCCGTTAACCATCCGTAACTACCCCGAGGCCCCCGGGACCTCAACCAAAAGCACCATCACATCCTAAAATATCATCCAAACTTGTTCCAATCTTCAAAACACCTCAAACAATACTAAAATCATCAAATTACATCGAATTCAAGCCTAAGTTCTTCTAAAACTTCCGAAACACGCATTTGATCAAAAACCCAACCAAATCACCTCCGAATGACCTGAAATTTTACACACACATCCCAATCACATAACGAAGCTACAACATCCCACCTATCAACCGGAATTCGCCAAAATACTAATTTCGCCAATTCAAGCCTAATTCTACACCGGACCTCCAAAACCACATCCGATCACACTCCTAAGCCAGAAATCACCTCCCGAAGCTAACCGAACCATCGAAATTCACATCCGAGCCATCTAACTCATAAGTCTACGTCTGGTTGACTTTTCCAACTTAAGCCTTCTTAGAAGAGACTAAGTGTCTTATTTCTTTACCAATTCCACTCCAACCACAACCAAATCAACTCGACCACATAAGACACGGATAACGAAGCATAAAGAAGCAAAAATGGAGGAAAATGGAGCGGTAACTCATGAGACGACGAGTTGGGTCGTCACACGAAGCTCTCCCGCCCACCAAGGGCCATTACCGGAATCTTAGCAGAAACACCCTCTCACTTCCAAACACTCCCCCCAATATGATAGCACTAAACTCAGGTCTAAGAACCTCATCTCAGCCAATATAAGCAATCCATCTAACAAGTCATCACGGAACCCCACAGATTCTTACACTACACAATTCGTACACCAAATCAGCAACAACTCAATTACGCAGCAGAAATAAAGAAAAACAAAGTAGAAGAATTATCTAACAAGTACAACACATGTGACAACAAAAGTATTGGTTTTGCATCAACTCGTCCCACAGAGGGAAGACACAACACCAAATAACACAAGGAAAGGGGTATCCCACATAACTTCCGTTGCAGCGTGCAGCCCGCTCCCAAATACTCATCAAGCCAAAATGCTCGGGCTAACTAAACATATGAATACTGATATCAAGTACTATAGAGTGCGCAAATAAAACTGTGGGAAAATAATTGAAAGTGCTAGAACATGAAAGAAACAAGCACAACTAAGGTGCAATGAACAAATCAACATCACGAGGGCTATCTTGCCCGCATCGCCATAAGGCCTGAACAGAATTACAACATGCGTGGGGAGTAATCATACAACCTTACCGCCTAACACAGCATAAAAGAGTAGCACATAACATAGGCTAGGGGCATAAATAATATCCATTCTTCCCGGTAACATAATCATAATGACAATCTCACAGGAGCACTCAAACTTTATCTGATACAAGATACATATTCTCATGGAGCTTTCAAATAGCCCCCAAATCCAAATCCTGATTATTTCCAAATATATAAATATCCTTTCCAAGAAAATCCACAGCGACCCATAAATCATGCATACTATTAATTACCCCATCCTCAACGTTTCTTCACAATCTGCCAATAGGAAATGGTCCACATATGAGGGCATCTAGCCCAAAACCTCAGGAATACCAAAACTTCCATACTTAAACTCCACTACGCAAACCAAATAGCTGATATAACACTTACACCCTATCATTCTGCTAAAGCACTCATATGGAGTTTCTGGCCGCGTAACAAAATGTGAACCTCGAAGGCCTCAAACCCAGTAATCACTATACTACCAGCCACGCACCCACAAACCAAACCTCAAGGTACTTTCCAAAATGCACACTCTTCACATGTGATAGCCAACAATGTCAACACCCCATTAATTTCTGATGCCTATTTAGGAGAAGGCCACAATGTACCAAATATTCATTACGCCCATAGTAGACACCCAACTCAAGTCGTAGTCAAACCATCGAGAACCCTCCGAGATCCGCTCGCACGCAAATAAGCCATCAGGACTACACCTCCCCAACTCAACCGAGTCACACAAATCATTCAATCCAAGAATGCTCCCACAAATACCAGTAGAGAATTCCTATTCAAAGGACCGATCACCTCGTTGCTATGTTGACCCAACACCATAGAGCTGACCCATTTCTTCGGATAGTCGATATGCAATAATCCCAATCAAAGTCCCAACATCGTCCAGTGCAAGGTCTCAGAACTTAGTCATATACAAATTCCGAGAACCTACCAACACCACACATACATATACCTCAGGCCGAAACTGATGCAATGACTATGCGATCTGAATACCGCTGATGGACTCCTCCACTTGGCGAGAAGCCATAGAAAACAACATCTGATGATCCGCAGAGCTAACCTTCACAGCTCTTACAACACAAATCACAAGGTACTCCAATACCGCCAACTATCCTCAATCAACACCCATCACGCTTCTATTGCGCCTCCATATAAACAACTGAATAGTCTCTCAATACCTCCATATCTCCAGTCTGGACAACACGTTGAGAAAATGTCTAAGCATCCCTGACTCCCTCGTAGCCTGTTTGCAGCATCACGAACCACTGGCGCATAGCGGACACCGAGAGCGTAATATTACACACGAGTGGATGTAAAGGGATATAAGTTACATGCTTCGAGCTGAATCAATATCGCACGATAAGGAATGAATAGATATGAAGTTTTTCCTAACCCTGTATCCTTTGGGGGATAAATACAGACGTTTCTGTACCGATCCCTCAGACTCTACCAAGCTTGTCCGTGAATTGTGAGACCTATGTAACCTAGAGTTCTGATACCAACTTGTCATGACCCAAATTTCCCACCCTCGGGAGTCGTGATGGCGCCTAGTCGTAGAAGCTAGGCAAGCCGCGAAGTATAGAAATCACTAACTCTTCTATTTTAACCCTTTTTAACCATTTAAATTAACAGGTAATCAACATTGAAATATTAACGATAAATGAAAATCAAGTAGAAGACTTAATCTGATAGAATAACTAAAACCAGTACGACACAGCCAACATACGTCTCTACTCGAAATCTGTGTCACAATATCACGGACGGACTATGATTACTACAACCAATGTATGAAAGAAATACAATCTGTCTCGAAATCAAAGGAAAATAGAGTACATAATAAGATAGAAGAGAACGCCAGGCCTGCGGACTACCTCGGGATCTCTAGCTGGACTGAAGGCAGTCTCCCCAAGCACTACTACCCAAAAGCTGCTCCGGGATCTGGACATAGTGCAGAGTGTAGCATAAGCACAACCGACCCCATGTGCTGGTAAGTGCGTGGCCTAACCCCGGTGATGTAGTGACGAGGCTAGGACCAGAGTCCAGATAAACCTGTGCAGTTATATAATATGCAACGGAAAATAAAACAGAAATAAACAAATAAATATGGGAGGGGGGGTACATACTGCAGGGAAAATATCAAGTCCAACAGTAATATAAGAGAAATATAAGAGAACAATTTAAGATCTACAACAATCAATAATAACACTGTTGCGGCGCGCAACCCGATCCCTATCATTTAACACTGTTGCGGCGTGCAACCCTATCCAGCTGTATCATTGTTGCGGCGTGCAACCCGATCCATTTATATCACTATTGCGGCATGCAACCCGATCCATTTATATCACTGTTGCGGCGTGCAACCCGATCCATTTATATCACTGTTGCGGCGTGCAACCCAATCCATTTATATCACTGTTGCGGCGTGCAACCCGATCCATTTATATCATTGTTGCGGCGTGCAACCCAATCCATTTATATTATTGTTGCGACGTGCAACCCGATCCATTTATATCACTGTTGCGGCGTGCAACCCGATCCAGTTATATCACTATTGCGGCGTGCAATCCGATCCATTTATATCATTGTTGCACGTGCAACCCGATCCATTAGTATTATTGTTGCGGCGTGCAACCCGATCCATATATATTATTGTTTCGGCGTGCAACCCGATCCAAATATGACAATCAACAACAATCATAACAAGAGTCCCGACAAGGGATCAATAAGGAACTACACTATCCCGGTAAGGGAATCGACAGTATAAGCAAATACGTCCGAGAAATAGCTATAACCAATCTTGTTCCAACATCTAGCTACCTCAGCTAACACCAATACTCAATCATAAGTAATTTCCACGAGAACAATCTAAATCTTTGCTCAATACCGAGAATCATCAATTTAAGCATCAGTAGTATTACTTAAGAACACAATAATTCACAATTTAAGACTCACGGTCATGCTTGATAGAAACGTATAGATACTCGTCACCATGCCTATACGTCGTACTCAACAAGAAGCAAATATCAAATAGGACACAACTCCTAATCCCTCAAGCTAAGGTTAGACCGAACACTTACCTCGAACTTCAACGACCAACTCAAACCTCAAACACCGATTTTCCTTTTGAATTTGGCTCCAAATCAATCGTATCTAGACATAATCGAATTAATAACATCAATAAACGCTAAAAAATCCAATTCCAATGCTTAATTATAGCTTTCCCATCATCCTTCCCAAAAAGTCAAAAATTGACCCCGGGCCCGCTTGGTCAAAATACGAGGTTCGGACCAAAACCCGATCACCCATTCACCCACGAGCCCGAATATATAATTAGTTCCAAAATTCGACCCCAAAACGAGGTCTAAATCCCAAATATACAAAAAGCCCTAACTCTACCCAAATCCCTAATTTTCTACCCTTAAGAACATGATTTAAGCCTAGAAATCTAATGGGTATTAATGGAAATTGAAGAAAACGAGTCTAAGATTACATACCTATGAATTGGTGGTGAAATCCCCTTTAATAAAATCGCCCAATTTGGAGTTTGGAAGAAGAAGTTATGAAATTTTTGGTTAAGTCCCGTTTTGCTTATGTTTTAAAATCACTGGACAGGCCTTCATCGCATTCGCGATAGGCCTGTCGGGTTCGAGATGAGTCCAGCTTTGATGACCTATGCGTTCGCGGCATTAGGCTCGATTTTGCGGAGCATTGGCTCCTCGAGCCTTCGCATTCGCGGGCCAGTGGCCACATTCACGGGCCAGTGGCCGCGTTCGCGATGCACAAACTTCCCTTCCCCCTGCCAGGCCCAAAGCCTTCGCGTTCGCGATAGCAGGACCGCGTTCGCGAAGGGAAACACCCCCAAAGCTTCGCGTTCGCGTCCTGTGTCTCTCGTTCGCGTAAAAGGAGATTTCCTTCAGCTTGACCAAACCCTTCGCGTTCGTGAGAGTCCTTCCGCGGACGCGAAGAAGAAAATATCAGAACACCAGAAACTGAAAAATCTGCAACTTTTATGAGTTCAAAAACCTTTCGAAACTCACCCGAACCCTCGGGGCTCCAAACCAAACATACCTACTAACTCAAAAACATCATATGAACTTATCCCTGCGATCAAATTGCCAAAATAACCTCTTAAATAACGAATTAAACCTCGAAATCGATGAAATTTCTCAAAACTTCTTTAAACATCAAATTTTTCATTTAAGGTCCGAATCACGTCAAATGGATTCCGTTTCTTACCAAACTTTACCGACAACACATATAAATCATATTGAACCTGTACCGGGCTCCGGAACTATAATACGGGCCCGATACCACAGATTTCACATAGCATTTCACTTTCAAAAACCTTTATATTTTTGAGAAAATAATTTCTGTTAAATATTCATTTCTCGGACTTGGGACCTCAGAATTCGATTCTGGGCATACGCCCAAGTCCCATATTTTTCCACGGACCCTCCAAGACCGTCAAATCACGGGTCCCGGTCTGTTTACCCAAAATGTTGACCGAAGTCAACTTAAATGCATTTTAAGTCAAAATTTTATCATTTTTTTCCGCAGATTTTCACATATAGACTTTCCGGCTACGCGCCCGAATTGCGCATGCAAATCGAGGTGAAGCTGAAAGGGTTCTTTTTTAAGTCCTTGAAACGCGGAATTCATTTTAAAAATAAGTGATGACCTTTTGGGTCATCACACATGTGAAGAATTTATCAAGGAAGATTATGTTCAAAGATTTGATCTCCAAGCGCCATAAAAGGAATAATATTTGAAAGTAAAATTTCAAATATGGAATGGCTTACTACAATATCAGAAGAGGAATCTATGAAAATTATGGATGGGATGTTTTTCCACTTCTTGAAAGGAAAGTTGCTAAAATCATAGAGAAGATCTATTATCGTGTGGAAGGAAGATACTATATGGAAGAGATACTACAAGACAAAGGAAGAACATATTTTTATGGAAAGAAAATATATTATGGGTGTAGTATATTCTATATTATGGAAAGGGATTATTTTTCAAGATCAGAAAAGGAGTCAAAGATTTATTGAGATCTATTAGAAAGGAAATATTTTATTAAGAAAGATATTTTACTACAAGGAATTGGCCAAATCTTGAATTTAAGGAATGTTGCACAAAGAAGCTTATTTACTACGGATGAGATGGAAAGTACTGTTCTTATGGAAAGAAGCATGAGTTACTAGAATCAATCAAGAATTACTACAATCATGGAAAAGTAAATCACGGGGATTTTGATTGAATCATCATGACTATTCTCAAGTAGATATTCATAAAGACTATATATTGCAGAGAAATATTAATCATGGAACTATTTAAGGAGAGAATTGATTGGAAATTCAAATTGTCCAATTCAAAAGGAAAGTTTGCATTAACAAAAGGTATCCAAATCTGCCTTATAGATTGTGATCATGTTCAAAAGGGCACGAAACAGTAAAGGAAAGTTGGAACAGAAGCAAAGAAAATCCTTTTCCAAAATTAAAAGACCGCTGCAACGGCTAGAATATTCAACGACCAAGTATAAAAGAGAAGATACTTGCAACAGCAAAATCACGCAGCCTTCTATTCAATTGTCTATCTAACTACAAGTTCTTTATTCTACTCTTAAAAAGAATTGTAATTCACTTTAGTATATTTACTGTGTACCCAAAAGAGAGAAGAGAGACAGAAAAATATTGGAGAGGCAGTGTGTCCTAGAGGTTGTGTCATTGTCCGTTTCTTTGGTGAGCGAGTGAAAATCAAAGGGTCATTGTTGGTGAGCGAGTGAAAACCAACCCTGTCAGCGTTGGTGGTGATCGCTGAAAATCACAAAGGCTGTACTCAATTCAATTTACAAAGAGCTCTAAAAGATAACACTCTTGCAACCCAAGAGGACTGAATTAGGATACCACATTGGTTCCGAACCAGTATAGAATTCCTGGTGTCATTTACTTTATCGCTCTTGTACTATATTCTGTTCCTTTACTATTTATTGTGATTAATATTGGTTATATCGAAAGAACTAACAGTTCTGTGCAGGCTGTCTCCGCATAAGTTGACTAGGTCTGAAGAGTAGTCGATTAGAAATTTAAAAAGGCTACCATTCACCCCCCCTCTTGTAATTTCAAGAAGAAGTTAATTCCTTCGTGATATTTGAAAAAATCAAATATTGTGGACCATAAAAAAAGGCCAAAAATCACTTAAAATGGACCGGAGGGAGTATTATATGAGACATCGAGTGTAAAGAATAGTAGAAGAAGAGTATTATTTGGAAACCTTCTGCTAGCCCAAGATCGTTAAATAAGATTGGAGGATTCAACTAAAGAAGAGGAAGCTTGAAAAGAGAAGAGAGATTTTTGAAAGGAGAACTTTGTTATTGAAGAAGACTTTCTTGAAGTTGGCTTCGTTACAAATGCCTAAGGCTACTCCTATTTATACTTGTCTAGGGATGATTCTGGATACAAAAATAATATAGAGAATTCTATCACCTTCTACTAATATGTTCCTAAAAAATCCAAGACTCTAGAATATCTAGATATTTCTTAAGCACAACAAATATCCAAGATATTACTCCATAACTTTCTAGAAACTTCTTCTAATTATAATTTACTCTTCCAAAAAATCTAACTTTTTTTTCCACACTTCTCCTTAAAGTGATTTTTTTGAAGCAATCCCAAGCTTGTTGCAGAAGAACTCAACCGATGCTTTAGGACGTATCTTGGTGAAGATCTCAGCACTATTTTTCCGGCTCCTCTTGCTTCCCCAAAATTTGAAGGTTCTTCAGTTGGTCATGCAAAGAGACATGAGTATGTGCTGACGAAATGTTTATCTCTAAAACGAGCTGGCTTTACAATAGTTCATTTTGGTCTTCCTAAAACACTTGAAGCATCTCCTTGCTGAGTTTCATTTGTTTGAGTTCTCGGGCTCCCCCTTTCTCTTAGCTCCTCGATAACTGCATTATCTAAGGACGTACCTGTGATGGGCAAATTTGATGCTTCAAGGTTTAAGGGTTTAGAACCAGCCCCTTCTTCTACAACTCCATAATATAAAGACACTTCGTCGAATATGACATCCCTTGAGACAACAAAGAGATGAGTTTTAGGATCCATGCACTTCCATCCCTTTTTTTTCATCATATCCGACAAAGATGCATTTCCTTGCCTTGGCATCTAACTTGCTCCGCTGAGAATCCAGAATGTGAACATAACAAATAGAGCCAAAAACCCTGAGGTGTTTCAAGCTAGGGTTTTCTCCAAACGTTAAGTCATAGGGAGACTTCATATTGTTTGGAGAAAGCGGCATCCTGTTAATCACGTACGTTGCACATCTCATACCTTCAGCCCACAAGGCTCTAGGTAAATTCTTGGCATGAAGCCAACTCTTACATGTCTCAGTTAAGTGTCAGATCTTCCTTTCAACCACTCCATTTTGTTGTGGTGTATTAGCGCATGTCAGCTCTCTTTTAATGCCATGCTGACGACAAAAGGAAATAAACTCATCTGATGTGAACTCACCGCCATTATCAGTTCGCAACCGTCTTATTCTGGAATCGAGTTCACCTTCAACTGTTTCTTTGGACTCCACAAACTTTCTGAAAACTTCTGACTTGTGCTTCACAAAATAAACCCAAGTGAATCTAGTAAAGTCAATAATGAAACTTAGCATATAAGAATAGCTTGAAAATGAAGGAGTTCTCGTTGGCCCCATCAAGTCATTGTGAATAAGTTCTAGTGGGGCATTGCACCTTGACAAGGATCTGTCAAATGGAAGACGATGTGCCTTTCCATATTGACATCCTTCACAAAACCTCTTCTCCACCAAAAATTCTTAAGTTAGGCAAACCTTTTACTAGATTCAACTTTACCATGGCTTTTAATTTATCCATGCTTAGATGTGTAAGTCTAGCATGCCAAAGATGTGTATTATCATTGCTACTCATCTTCTCAATATATGAATTAGAGGCATATAAGACATATAAATTGTTAACTCTCTTACCTGAGTGAACGATATCTGCCTTGAGCACCTTGATATTTCGGAGGAACTTCACATCACGTGGGCCAAATAGCAAATAGTTTCCAGCATCTACAACATTTGCAACTGAAAATAGAGTTTTCTTCATACTTGGAACATGAAAGACACTATTGAGGGTGATAGTATCTTTTTGCTTCTCGTTGATCACAACAGTGCCTTCTTCTCCATATTATGGACTGTATTATCTGCTGTAACAATGACATCATGTCCGTTGTATTCGCGAAAGGTGGAGAATTTTGATTGATCTCCAGTGAGATGGTGCCCACATCCTGAATCCACGATCAAGTCTCTTTCAAAATTTATGGAAGTCATGGCATTTGTTGCTCGAGTCTCCACTGCGAAGCACTTTCCCCAGTCTTCTTCTTTTTCTTCTTCTTCAGCAACTTTATTGGTTTGAGCCATATTTATCTCTTTGGCTCGACAATATCTTTTTATATGCCCGACTTTGCCACAACGGTAAAAGCTTTTTACCGTTACTAGAAGACTCCCCTTCTTTTCTGGCGAGCTTGAACCACTTGAGGATTGAAAGTGCATGCTATCTCTTGATTTCCCTTTATAGTTTCTCTTATTGGCGACAAGAGCATTTGCTTTCCCTTCTTTAATAGATACACCAACCATCTGTTTTGCTAGTAGCTCTTGTGACGACAGAAAATTCTCAAATTCTTCCAAAGATGGTTGTTGAACCCATCCCTGAATCGATGTAACAAATGGAATATATTCTGGCTTTAAACCACGAATAATGATTCTTCTTATTCGTGCTTCAGAGATAGCCTCGTCCGGATTTAATGGAGAAATTTCGGAACACAGATTTTTAACCTTCAAGAAATACTCGGCGATAGAGAGATTACCTTGAGTGGTGTTAGCTAACTTATTCTCCAGAATCTGTAGCCGAGCTTCATCCTTCTTGTTGAACAGTCGATCAAAGGTCCTCCATATTTCATGAGCTGATTTACACCTTATAATATGATCAAATCAATTAGGAGAGATATACCTCTTTACGATAAACTCCGCCTTAGCATTAATCTGCTTCCACTTCTTACGCGCATTGCCATTTTTCGGTGCGTCAGCAGGAGGACTTGTGTTACTCCCATTGACAACTTCCCACAAATCCTCACCATCAAGGTATGACTCCATACAAGTTTTCCATACCTTGTAGTTGGACTGGTTCAATAACTCAATCCCCAATCCATTAGCATGACCACCCAAATCAATTTAGAGAAACTAGTTGAATCAACCACTAACCCGACCTTGAAATCCAGAAGCCGTCTTATGACACTGATACCATGTAAAGAATAACAGAAGAAGAGTATTATTTGGAAACCTTCTGCTAGCCCAAGATTGTTAAAGAAGATTGGAGGATTCAACTAAAGAAGAGGAAGCTTGAAAAGAGAAGAGAGATTTTTGAAAGGAGTACTTTGTTATTGAAGAAGACTCTCTTGAATTTGGCTTTGTTACAAATGCCTAAGGCTACTCCTATTTATACTTGTCTAGGGATGATTCTAGATACAAAAATAATTTAGAGAATTCTGTCACCTTCTACTAATATCTTCCTAAAAAATCCATGACTCTAGAATATCTAGATATTTCTTAAGTACAACAAATATCCAAGATATTACTCCATAACTTTCTAGAAACTTCTTCTATTTATAATTTACTCTTCCAAAAAATCAACTTTATTTTTCACATCGAGATCGTTCTATCTCTCATTAGAAAGCAATATCGCATACCTATGGCACCATTTTGTAAGAAGGTTATTATACTAAGAAAAATCTCATTTTTTTAATTGTAAATAAATGCATAATTAATTTAAAGACATGAGACGAATTTTGTCACGATCCGAATTTTCCACCCTCGGGAGTCGTGATGGCGCCTACTAGTGAAAGCTAGGCAAGCCAACCAATTGAATTATTCACCTGGTTTCCATTTTTAATTCAGTGACAATTTAGAACCAACAATTAATAAACAACATAATTTACTAGGCGAAAGACTAAATTTCAAGTTTCAATAGTGCTACCAATATCAGTCCATAACAATCTACCCAAGACTGGTGTCACAACTTCACAGACTATCTAGGAGTACTACAAATAAAGGTCTGAAGGAAATAATACAACACTATCTCTGGAAATACATGGAAGAAAATGGAATAAAGATAGAAGGAGACGCCAAGGCCTGCAGATGCCTGCAGGACTACCTCGGGTCGCCTGATGATCAAGAAGCAACAATCTCACTGCGGTCCGTAAGCTAAAACACCAAAATCTGAACAAAAGAGTGCAGAGTGTAGTATCAGCACAACCGAACCCATGTGCTGGTAAGTGCCTAGCCTAACCTCGGCGAAGTAGTGACGAGGCTAGGACCAGACTACCAAATAAACCTGTGCAGTTAAATAATGTATATAGCAAGTAACAATAAAGGAAAACTAGCAGTTTAAGATGGGAAGGGGACATGCTGTGGGGGAATATCATTTACCAACAGTAACTCAGGAGAAAAGCATAAAGAACAAAATTTAAAATTCGCAGCAGAAAGAATAAGGAAACAGTAACAAATCAATATCCACTTTTATCCTTTATTGTTGCGGCGCGCAACCCGATCCAAATCATATATCACTGTTGCGGCGTACAACCTGATCCACATACAATATTGTTGCGGCGTGCAACCCGATCCAAATATAATAATGTTGCGGCGTGTAACCTGATCCAAATATAATATTGTTGCGGCGTGCAACCCGAAGTCTAAGTATAATATTGTTGCGGCGTGCAACCCGATCCAAATATAATATTCAACACCAATCACAAAAGAGCCCCGACAAGGGAACAATAAGGGAACAACAATATCCCAACAAGGGATTCAATAACATCATAATAAAATCAAGTAACAACAGAAAATCAGTAAATAAACGTAAGGGACAACATAACCCAATTATCAGCAAGATTCAGGAAAATCAAGGACAAGTGCACGGCATCACCCTTCGTGCTTTAACACTCTCTTACCAAAACAATGCACGACATTACCCTCTTCGTGCTTTAACACTCTTCCTCACCCAAACAATGATCACAAGAAATAAGGGAAAGGAAATAAATGAAATCACAATAAAATTTCGGCAAGGGAGATAGCATTTAATAGCAACAACACCCCGGCAGGGGAGACAATATAATAACCCTCTTCTCTTTTCCTTTTCACATTTACTTCACAACTCACTTCACAACTTGAGCCAATGCTCTATAAGGTTCAATTGCCAATTATACTTCCATAGTTCATTTTACAACTTGAGCTAACGCTCTTCAATACTCAAATACCAATAATACTTCCACAAGCCTTCAACAATATAAACAATCACATAAGGCATGAACGATACAGACGGAGTCACATTAATCATAGTATAAGACTCACAGGCATGTTTGACACCAACGTATAGATACTCGTCACCATGCCTATACGTCGTACTGAACAAATAACACATAGCAAATAGGACACAACTCCTAATACCTCAAGCTAAGGTTAGACCAAACACTTACCTCCATGCCATGAACACAATTCAAGCCTCAACTATCGCTTTACCTCTTGATTCCGCCACCAACTCGCTCGTATCTAGCCATAAGTTACTTAATTATATCAATAAATGCTAAATGAATCAATTCTAATGCATGGAAATAAGTTTTCTAAAGTTGTTTTCCCCAAAAAGTTAAAAATCAACCCCGGGCCCGCTTGGTCCAAACCCGAAATTCGGGCCAAAACCCGATTATCCATTCACCCCCGAGCCCGAATATATAATTGGTTTTGGAATCCGACCTTAATTTGAGGTCTAAATCCCCAAATTTCAATATTCTTAGGTTTTACCCAAAATTCTCAATTCCACCATGAAAACCCTAGATTCTAAGATGAAATCTTGTAAAAAGAAGTTAAGAAGTAAAGAAAAGGAGTTAGAAATCACTTACTAATGTTTTGGAGAAGAAAGGTTGTATGAAAAATTGCCTCTTATGCTTTTAGGGTTTTGAA
Source organism: Nicotiana attenuata (assembly GCF_001879085.1). Lineage (NCBI taxonomy): Eukaryota > Viridiplantae > Streptophyta > Magnoliopsida > Solanales > Solanaceae > Nicotiana > Nicotiana attenuata. The sequence goes on from NW_017672870.1 coordinate 130,629, forward strand.
AAATAAAAAATAACTGAAAATCCTGTCTAAATATACCCATCTCAGACCCTCTGTGCGCACCGCACAAAATCGAGTGCGGCTGCGGAGCTCACAATGTTGATTGCAGTGACATGCTTTAGTATTTTGGCCATGACTTTCTTTACAGATGTCCAAATTGTGATTTCTTTACCTTTCTGGAAACCAGACACGAAGGGCTACACCTTTCATTTTTGGATTATCTCAAAATTCCTTGTAGATCAAAAGATATAGGCTTCCGAAATCGGACCAGTGAATCTGTGCAGACCGCACAAAATCGAGTGCGGCCACAAAGCCCCCACCGCGGACAGCACAAAATCAATGCGGACCCCACTGGCGGGTTCAGAGATCTGCACTTCTCTGAACCTACAACAGCTATATTTTAAGCCTAGGACATCCCGGAACCTACCCGAAACTCACCCGAGCCCTCGGGACTTCAAACCAAATGTGCATACTAACTCAAAAACATCATATGGACCTACTAGTGCGATTACATCATCAAATTAACATGCAAAACCATGAATTAATCCTCAAAACTCAACATTTTCATCAAGAACACTTAAAGTTCATAACTCTTCAACCGGAAGTCCAACACACGTCAAATAAACTCCATTTTTCAACACAGTTATCATTTAAATACTACAACAAGTTTGTACCGGGTCCGGAACCAAAATACGGGCCCGATACCCATGGTTTAAAACATTAATTCTTTTCTTCATTTCATAGATAATTCAGCAAAACAACTTCTTTCAAAAAATTGATTTTATGGCTTGGGACCTCGAAATTCGTTTCTGGGCATACGCCCAAGTCCCATATTTTACCGCGGACCTCCCGGGATCGTTAGAACACGGATCCGGGTCCGTTTGCTAAAAATGTTGACCAAAGTCAACCATAATCAAATTTTAACTCTAGAAATTTCTATTTCTCATATTTTCACATAGAAGGCTTTCCGGATATAGGTCCGGATCACGCACGCAAATCGAGGTAAGGTAAAAAGGAGGGTTTTAGGCCTCGGAACACTGAATTTGTTTCTAAAACAAGTGATGACCTTTTTGGTCATCACATACTCCACCTCTAAAACAACTGTTCGTCCTCGAACGGACATAAGAAGGAAGTACCTGAGTCGGGAAAAGATGGGGATAACGGCTCCGCATATCGGACTTGGACTCCTAGGTTGATGCCTCAGCAGGCTAACCTCTCCACTGAACACGAACAGAAGGGAAATTCTTCGATCTCAACTGAGGAACCTGCCGGTCTAGAATAGCTACCGGCTCCTCCTCATATGACAAGTCCTTGTCCAATTGGATAGTGCTGAAGTCTATCACGTTGGATGGATCGCCGTGATACATTTGGAGCATGGACACATGAAACACTGGATGCACGGCTGATAAGCTCGGCGGCAACGCAAGTCTGTAAGCCACCTCCCCCACTCGATCAAGAATCTCAAACGGGCCACTGAACCTAGGGCTAAGCTTGCCCCTCTTCCCAAATCTCATCACGCTCTTTATAGGCGACACCCGAAGCAATACCCGCTCAGCGACCATGAATGCCAAATCATGAACCTTACGGTCGGCATAACTCTTTTGCCCGGACTGGGCTGTACAAAACCTATCCTGAATGATCTTGACCTTGTCCAAGGCATCCTGCACTAGATCTGTACCCAACAACCGAGCCTCTCCCAGCTTAAACCATCCAACCGGCGACCGACACCGCCAACCATACAACGTCTCATAGGAGCCATCTGGATACTCGATTGGTAGTTGTTATTGTAGGCAAAGTCTGCTAAAGGCAAGAACCGATCCCACGAGCCTCCAAAGTCAATAACACAATCTCGGAGCATATCCTCCAAAATCAGAATAGTTCGCTCGGACTGCCCGTCCGTTTGAGGATGAAACGCTGTGCTCAACTCAACCCGCGTGCCCAACTCCCGCTACTGCTCTCCAGAAATGTGAGGTAAATTGCGTACCTCGGTCCGAAATGATAGACACGGGAACACCAAAAAGACGAACAATCTCCCAGATATAGATCTCAGCTAACTTCTCGGAAGAATAGGAGACTGCCTTATGAATGAAATGTGCTGACTTGGTCAGCCTATCAACAATAACCTACACTGCATCGAACTTCCTCTGAGTCCGTGGGAGTCCAACAACGAAGTGCATAGTGATATCCTCCCACTTCTACTCATGAATCTCAATCTTCTAGAACAGACCACCAAGTCTCTGATGCTCGTACTTAACCTGCTGACAATTCAAACACCGAGCCACATATGCAACAATGTCCTTCGTCATTCTGCTCCACTAATAATGTTGCCGCAAATCCTTATACATCTTAGCGGTGCCCAGATGAATAGAGTACCAGGAACTATGGGCCTCCTTTAAAATCAACTCCCGGAGCCCATCCACATTAGGCACACACACTCGACCCTGCAGCCCAAAAACTCCATCATCTCCTAATGTAACCTGCTTGGCACCTCCGTGCTGCACCGTGTCTCTAAGGACACACAAATGAGGATCATCATACTGTCGATCTCGGATACGCTCCAATAAAGAAGAGCGAGCAACTGTGCAAGCTAATACACGGCTGGGCTCAAAAACATCCAGCCTCACGAACTGATTGGCCAAAGCCTGAACATCCAAAGCAAGCTGTCTCTCACCGACCGGAATATACGCAAGACTACCCATACTGGCTGACTTCCTACTCAAAGCATCGGTCACCACATTGGCCTTTCCCGGATGATATAAGATGGTGATATCATAGTCTATCAACAGCTCCAACCACTTTCTCTGCCTCAAGTTTATCTCCTTATGCTTGAATAAGTATTGCAAACTCTTGTGATCCGTGAACACCTCACATGCCACGCCATACAGATAATGCCTCCAAATTAGCGTGTGAACAATGGCTGCTAACTCCAAATCATGGACTAGATAGTTCCTCTCATGAATCTTCAACTGACGCGAAGCATAAGCAATGACCTTGCCATCCTGCATCAATACCGCACCAAGTCCAATACGAGATGCATCACAATAAACTGTATACGGCCCTGAACCTGTGGGTAAAACCAACACTGGCGCTGTAGTCAAAGCTGTCTTAAGCTTCTGAAAGCTCGCCTCAAACTCGTCCGACCACCTAAACTGAGCACCCTTCTGGGTCAACCTGGTCATCGGGGCTGCAATAGATGAAAACCCCTCCACAAACCGACGATAATAGCCTACCAATCGCAAGAAACTCCGGTTGTCTGTAGCTGATGTGGGTCGAGGCCAGTTCTTGACTGCCTCTATCTTCTTTGGATCCACCTGAATACCCTCTACTGAAACAACATGACCCAAGAAAGCAACCGAAGTCAACCAGAACTCACACTTTGATTACTTAGCATACAACTGACTATCTCTCAAAGTCAGAAGAACCACTCTCAGATGCTGCTCATGCTCCTCCCGGCTGCGGGAATAAATCAAAATATCATCAATGAAGACTATCACGAACGAATCCAAGTAAGGCCTGAACATTCGGTTCATCAAATCCATGAAAGCTGGTGGGGCATTTGTCAATCCAAATGACATCACCAAGAAATCATAATGCTCGTACTGAGTGCGGAAAGCTGTCTTAGGGACATCGGATGCCCTAATCCTCAACTGATGGTAGCCAAATCGCAAGTCAATCTTAGAAAACACTTGGGCACCCTGAAGCTGGTCGAACAAATCATCAATCCTCAGCAATGGATACTTATTCTTGATTGTGACCTTGTTCAATTGTCGGAAATCTATACACATTCTCATCGATCCGTCCTTCTTCTTGAAATACAACACTGGCGCACCCCAAGGCAAGACACTGGGCCTAATGAAGCCCTTATAAAACAAGTCTTGCAACTGCTCCTTCAACTCTTTCAACTTAGGCGGGGCCATACGATACGGTGAAATAGAAATGGGCTGAGTGCCCGGGGCTAGATCAATGCAAAAGTCAATATCCTTTTCGGGTGGCATACCCGGCAGGTCTAAAAGAAATACCTCAGGGAATTCACGGACTACAGGCACAGAATCAATAGAAGGGACCTCAACACTAGAATCACGAACATATGCCAAATAAGCCAAACACCCCTTCTCGATCATACGCCGAGCCTTCATATATGAGATAACACTACGGGTAGCATGACCAGGAGTCCCTCTCCACTCAAGACGAGGTAGACCCGGTAAGGCTAAGGTCACAGTCTTAACATGACAATCCAAGATAGCGTGGTAAGGTGATAACCAGTCCATCCCCAATATGAAATCAAAAGCAACCATGTCCAATAGTAACAAATCTACTAGGGTCTTTCCAATAGTAACAAATCTACTCGGGTCTCAAGACCCCCAATCACAACTACGCAGAACGATGAACATGATCTACCACAATAGAATCACCCACCGGTGTAGACACATAAACAAGAGCACTCAAAGAATCACTAGGCATGACCAGATACGGCGCAAAATGAGATGACACATAAGAGTGTGTAGACCCTGGATCAAATAGCACAGAAGCATCTCTACTATGAACCAGGACAGTACCTGTGATAACTGCATCCGAAGCCTCAGCCTCAGGCCTGGCTGGAAGAGCATAACATCGGGGCTGGGCCCCACCACTCTAAACTACATCTATGGGACGGCCTACTGCTGGCGCCTCCACCTCTAGCGGCCTGACCTCCACCTCTAACACCTCTACCTCCACCTCTAGCACCTCTGCCTCCACCTCCAGCTGGCTGGGCGGGCTGTGGAACACTCGGTGCCTGAACCATGGCACGAGAACCCGGATGCTGGGAGCTGCTCGATGCTCGAGGACAAAATCTAGCAATGTGACCCATATCACCACAAGTATAACAAGTCCTCGGCTGCTGAGACTGCTGACCTTGATGGCCTGAATGAGTCCCTCAATGAACCTCCTCACTCTCTCTCTCTCTCTCAGTGGGAAGGAACTTCTCCAAAAACAGCTAAGAAAACTGATCCCAAGTCAAGGCTGGTGACCCAACTGGTCTAAGCAAACGATAATCTCTCTACCAAGTCTCCGAAGACATAGCTGATCTATCACCGATCTGTGCTGCTGCTCGCTGAAGAAGTGGTACGTAACCTCGCCATTCGAAAAGGAACAAAAGTTGAAGTTCAACTAGCATCGAGAAATCAAGTCGCACGACAGGAAAGAATAGATGTGAAGTTTTTCCTAACTCTGTAGCCTCTAGGGATAAATACAGACGTCTCCGTACCGATCCCTCAAACATTACTAAGCTTGTCGGTGAATTGTGAGACCTATGTTACCTAGAGCTCTGATACCAACTTGTCACGACCCGGATTTCCCATCCTCCGGAGTCGTGATGGCGCCTACTAGTGAAAGTTAGGCAAGCTAACCAATTGAATTATTCACCTGGTTTCCATTTTTAATTCAGTGACAATTTAGAACAAACAATTAATAAACAGCATAATTTAATAGGCGGAAGACTAAATTTCAAGTTTCAATAGTGCTACCAATATCAGTCCATAACAATCTACCCAAGACTGGTGTCACAACTTCAAAGACTGTCTTGGAGTACTACAAATAAAGGTCTAAAAGAAATAATACAACACTGTCTCTGGAAATACATGGAAGAAAATGGAATAAAGATAGAAGGAGACGCCAAGGCCTGCAGACGCCTGCAGGACTACCTCGGGTCGCCTGATGATCAAGAAGCAGCAATCTCACTGCGGTCCGTAAGCTAAAGCACCAAGATCTGCACAAAAGAGTGCAGAGTGTAGTATCAGCACAACTGACCCCATGTGTTGGTAAGTGCCTAGCCTAACCTCGGCGAAGTAGTGACGAGGCTAGGACCAGACTACCAAATAAACCTGTGCAGTTAAATCATGTATATAGCAAGTAACAATAAACAAAAACTAGCATTTTAAGATGGGAAGGGGACATGCTGTGGGGGAATATCATTTACCAACAGTAACTCAGGAGAAAAGCATAAAGAACAATTTAAAATTCGCAGCGGAAAGAATAAGGAAACAGTATCAAATCAATATCCACTTTTATCCTTTATTGTTGCGGCGAGCAACCCGATCCAAATCATATATCACTGTTGCGGCATGCAACCCGATCCAAATATAATATTGTTGCGGCGTGCAATCCGATCCAAATATAATATTATTGCGGCGTGCAACCCGATCCAAATATAATATTGTTGCGGCGTGCAACCCGATCCAAATATAATATTATTGTGGCGTGCAACCCGATCCAAATATAACATTCAACACCAATCACAAAAGAGCCCCGACAAGGGAACAATAAGGGAACAACAATATCCTGGCAAGGGATTCAATAACATCGTAATAAAATCAAGTAACAACAGAAAATCAGTAAATAAACGTAAGGGACAACATAACTCAATTATCAGCAAGATTCAGGAAAATCAAGGACAAGTGCACGACATCTCCCTTCGTGCTTTAACACTCTCTTACCAAAACAATGCACGGCATCACCCTTCGTGCTTTAACACTCTTCCTCACCCAAACAATGATCACAAGAAATAAGGGCAAGGAAATAAATGAAATCACAATAAAATCCCGGCAAGGGAGATAGAATTTAAAAGAAACAACATCCCGGCAAGGGAGACATTATAATAACCCTCTTCTCTTTTCCTTTTCACATTTACTTCACAACTCACTTCACAACTTGAGTCAATGCTCTATAAGGTTCAATTGCCAATTATACTTCCACAGTTCATTTTACAACTTGAACGGACGCTCTTCAATACTCAAATACCAATAATACTTCCACAAGCCTTGCTTAACGAAAGAAATAATCACATAAGGCATGAACGATACGGACGGAGTCACATTAATCATATTATAAGACTCACGGGCATGCTTAACACCAACATATAGATACTCGTCACCATGCCAATATGTCGTACTCAACAAATAACACATAGCAAATAGGACACAACTCCTAATCCCTCAAGCTAAGGTTAGACCAAACACTTACCTCAATTCCACGAACACAATTCAAGCCTCAACTATTGCTTTACCTCTTGATTCCACTACCAACTGGCTTGTGTCTAGCCACAAATTACTTAATTATGTCAATAAATGCTAAATGAATCAACTCTAATGCATGGAAATAAGTTTTCTAAAGTTTTTTCCCAAAAAAGTCAAAAGTCAACCCTGGGACCGCTTGGTCCAAACCCGAAATTCGGACCAAAAACCGATTACACATTCACCCTCGAGCCTGGATATATATTTGGTTTTGGAATCCGACCTCAATTTGAGGTTTAAATCCCCAAATTTCAATATTCTTAGGTTTTACCGAAAATTCCCAATTCCACCATGAAAACCCTAGATTCTAAGATGAAATCTTGTAAAAAGAAGTTAAAGAGTAAAGAAAAGGAGTTAGAAATCACTTACTAATGTTTTGGAGAAGAAAGGTTGTTTGAAAAATTGCCTCTTATGTTTTTGGGGTTTTGAAAAATGAAAAATAACTGAAAATCCCGTCTAAATATACCCATCTCAGACCCTCTGTGCGGAGCGCACAAAATCGAGTGCGGCCGTGGAGCTCACAATGTTGATTGCAGTGAAATGCTTTAGTATTTTGGCCATAACTTTCTCTACTGATATCCGAATTGTAATTTCTTTACCTTTTTGGAAAAGAGACACGAAGGTCTACAACTTTCGTTTTTGAATCATCTCCATATTCCTTGTAGATCAAAAGATATAGGCTTCCGAAGTCGGACCAGTGAATCTGTGCGGACCGCACAAAATCGATTGCGGCTGCAAAGCCCCCACCGCGGACAACACAAAATCAATGCGGAACGCACTGGCGGGTTCAGAGATCTGCACTTCTCTGAACCTGTAACAGCTATGTTTTAAGCCTAGGACATCCCGGAACCTACCCGAATCTCACCCGAGCCCTTGGGACTTCAAACCAAATGTGCATACTAACTCAAAAACATCATATGGACCTACTCGTGTGATCAACTCACGTCAAACATGACAATCCAAGAGAGCGTGGTAAGGTGATAACCAGTCCATCCCTAATATGACATCAAAATCAACCATGTCCAACAGTAACAAATCTACTCGGGTCATTCCAACAGTAACAAATCTACTCAGGTCTCAAGACCCCTAATCACAACTACGCAGAACGATGAACACAATCTAGCACAATAGAATCACCCACCGGTGTAGACACATAAATAGGAGCACTCAATGAATCACTAAGCATGACCAGATACGGCGCAAAATGAGATGACACATAAGAGTGTGTAGACCCTGGATCAAATAGCACTGAAGCATCTCTATTACAAACCAGAACAGTACCTGTGATAACTGCATCGGAAGCCTCAGCCTCAGGCCTGGCTGGAAGAGCATAACATCGGGGCTAGGCCCCACCACTCTGAACTTCATCTATGGGACGGCCTACTACTGGCGCCTCCACCTCTAGCGGCCTGACCTCCACCTCTAACACCTCTACCTCCACCTCTAGCACCTCTGCCTCCACCTCCAACTGGCTGGGTGGGCTGTGGAACACTCGATGCCTGAACCATGGCACGGGAACCCGGATGCTGGGAGCTGCTCGATGCCCGAGGACAAAATCTAGCAATGTGACCCATATCACCACAAGTATAACAAGTCCTCGGCTGCTGAGACTACTGACCCTGACGTCCTGAATGAGTCCCCCATTGAACCTCCTCACTCTCTCTCTCTCTTAGTGGGAAGGAACTTCTCCAAAAGCACCTGAAAAAATTGATCCCAAGTCAAAGTTGGTGACCCAACTGGTCTAGCCAAACGATAATTTCTCTACCAAGTCTCCGAAGACGTAGCTGATCTATCACCGGTCTGTGCTACTGCTCGCTGAAGAAGCGGTGCGTAACCTCGCCATTCGCAAAGGAATAAAAGTGGAAGTTTAACTAGCATTGAGAAATCAAGTCGCACGACAGGAAAGAATAGATGTGAAGTATTTCTTAACTCTGTAGCCTCTAGGGATAAATACAGACGTCTCCGTACCGATCCCTCAGACATTACTAAGCTTGTCGGTGAATTGTGAGACCTATGTTACCTAGAGCTCTGATAGCAACTTGTCACGACCCGGATTTCCCACCCTCCGGAGTCGTGATGACGCCTACTAGTGAAAGCAGGCAAGCCAACCAATTGAATTATTCACCTGGTTTCCATTTTTAATTCAGTGACAATTTAGAACAAACAATTAATAAACAGCATAATTTAATAGGTGGAAGACTAAATTTCAAGTTTCAATAGTTCTACAAATATCAGTCTATAACAATCTACCCAAGACTGGTGTCACAACTTCAAAGACTGTCTAGGAGTACTACAAATAAAGGTCTAAAAGAAATAATACAACACTGTCTCTGTAAATACATGGAAGAAAATGGAATAAAGATAGAAGGAGACGCCAAGGCCTGCAGACGCCTGCAGGACTACCTCGGGTCGCCTGATGATCAAGAAGCAGCAATCTCACTGCGGTCCGTAAGCTAAAACACCAAGATCTGCACAAAAGAGTGCAGAGTGTAGTATCAGCACAACTGACCCCATGTGTTGGTAAGTGCCTAGCCTAACCTCGGCGAAGTAGTGATGAGGCTAGGACAAGACTACCAAATAAACCTGTGCAGTTAAATCATGTATATAGCAAGTAACAATAAACAAAAACTAGCATTTTAAGATGGGAAGGGGACATGCTGTGGGGGAATATCATTTACCAACAGTAACTCAGGAGAAAAGCATAAAGAACAATTTAAAATTCGCAGCGGAAAGAATAAGGAAACAGTATCAAATCAATATCCACTTTTATCCTTTATTGTTGCGGCGAGCAACTCGATCCAAATCATATATTACTGTTGCGGCATGCAACCCGATCCAAATATAATATTGTTGCGGCATGCAATCCGATCCAAATATAATATTATTGCGGCGTGCAACCCGATCCAAATATAATATTGTAGCGGCGTGCAGCCCGATCCAAATATAATATTGTTGTGGCGTGCAACCCGATCCAAATATAACATTCAACACCAATCACAAAAGAGCCCTGACAAGGGAACAATAAGGGAACAACAACATCCCGGCAAGGGATTCAGTAACATCATAATAAAATCAAGTAACAACAGAAAATCAGTAAATAAACGTAAGGGACAACATAACTCAATTATCAGCAAGATTCAGGAAAATCAAGGACAAGTGCACGACATCACCCTTCGTGCTTTAACACTCTCTTACCAAAACAACACACGGCATCACCCTTCGTGCTTTAACACTCCTCCTCACCCAAACAATGATCACAAAAAATAAGGGCAAGGAAATAAATGAAATTACAATAAAATCCCGGCAAGGGAGATAGCATTTAAAGGCAACAATATCCCGGCAAGGGAGATAATATAATAACCCTCTTCTCTTTTTCTTTTCACATTTACTTCAGAACTCACTTCACAACTTGAGCCAATGCTCTATATGGTTGAATTGCCAATTATACTTCCACAGTTCATTTTACAACTTGACCCAACGCTCTTCAATACTCAAATACCAATAATTCTTCCACAATCCTTGCTCAACAATATAAATAATCACATAAGGCATGAACGATACAGACGGAGTCACATTAATCATAGTATAAGACTCACGGGCATGATTGACACCAACATATAGATACTCGTCACCATACCCATACGTCGTACTGAACAAATAACACATAGAAAATCGGATACAACTCCTAATCCTTCAAGCTAAGGTTAGACCAAACACTTACCTCGATTTCAAGCCTCAACTATCGCTTTACCTCTTATTCCACCATCAACACGCTCGTATCTAGCCACAAGTTACTTAATTATATTGATAAATGCTAAATGAATCAATTCTAATGCATGGAAATAAGTTTTCTAATGTTTTTCCCCAAAAAGTCAAAAAATCAACCCCGGGCTCGCTTGGTCCAAACCCGAAATTCGGACCAAAACCCGATTACCCATTCACCCCCGAGCCCGGATATATAGTTGGTTTTGGAATCCGACCTCAATTTGAGGTCTAAATCCCCAAATTTAAATATTCTTAGGTTTTACCCAAAAATCCCAATTCCACCATGAAAACTCTAGATTTTAAGATGAAATCTTGTAAAAAGAAGTTAAGGAGTAAAGAAAAGGAGTTAGAAATCACTTACTAATGTTTTGGAGAAGAAAGGTTGTTTGAAAAATCGCCTCTTATGTTTCTGGGGTTTTGAAAAATGAAAAATAACTGAAAATTCCGTCTCAATAAACCCATCTCAGACACTCTGTGCGGATCGCACAAAATTGAGTGCGGCAGCGGAGCTCACAATGTTGACTGCACTGACATGCTTTAGTATTTTGGCCATAGCTTTCTCTACAGATGTCCACATTGTGATTTCTTTACCTTTCTAGAAACTAGACATGAAGGGCTACAACTTTCGGTTTTGAATCATCTCAAAACTCCTTGTAGATCAAAAGATATAGGCTTCCGAACTCGGACCAGTGAATCTGTGCGGACCGCACAAAATCGAGTGCGGCCGCAAAGCACCCACCGCGGACAGCACAAAATCAATGCGGACCGCACTAGCGGGTTGAGAGATCTGCACTTCTCTGAACCTGCAACAGCTATGTTTTAAGCCTAGGACATCCCGGAACCTACCTGAAACTCACCCGAGCCCTCGGGACTTCAAACCAAATGTGCATACTAACTCAAAAACATCATATGGACCTACTAGTGTGATCACATCATCAAATTAACATGTAAAACCATGAATTAAACCTCAAAATTCAACATTTTCATCAAGAACATTTAAAGTTCATAACTCTTCAACCGGAAGTCCAACTCACGTCAAATAAACTCCGTTTTTTACCAAATTTCACAGTTATCATTTAAATACTACAACAAGTTTGTACCGGGCTCCGGAACCAAAATACGGGCCCGATACCCATGGTTTCAAACATTAATTCTTTTCTTCATTTCTTAGATAATTCAGCAAAACAATTTCTTTAAAAAAATTGATTTTTAAGGCTTGGGACCTCGGAATTCATTTTCGGGCATACGCCCAAATCCCATATTTTACTGCGGACCTCCCGGGATCGTCGGAACACGGATCCGGGTCCGTTTGCTAAAAATGTTGACTAAAGTCAACCATAATCAAATTTTAACTCTAGAAATTTCTATTTCTCATATTTTCACATAGAAGGCTTTCCGGATATAGGCCCGAACCACGCATGCAAATCGAGGTGAGGTAAAAAGGAGGTTTTTAGATTTCTGATTCCAAATTCTATTCCAATTTCAATGATTCTCTTGAAAGGAAATGTGCCCATCACGGCCATGCCCTTTGTGACTTTGTGTAGTGCCTATCAATTATCCTCTCTTTTATTGGCTTTATTTCTTTTAATAATTTTTCAATTTATTCTTGCATGCTTTCTCTTCGGCTTTTTACCTTTAAATATGCATATGGTTAGATATATTAAATTGATTGAAATTTAATAGCGAAATGCAAGGACATATCTCAAAGTATATGATCCACCAGATATACAACTTGAAATTGATCTGTCAAAATGGTTTAGTACTGAGCATAACCATACTGTGCCACGTCCCTCAGATGAACATGACCTCACATATGAGCAAATCTGTGCACCAGACAACATAGATGGCTATCATATGGTCACAAGATATAAGGCAAGAAAAATGCCTATAACTCATACTTCCCTAGTAGCAGTCAAGAATACAATGGACATAGAACCAAGGATAGTGAGCCACGCACTCAGGATTCCTCACTAGTATACAGCGATGCAGTAGGAAATTGATGCATTCCACAAGAACAAGACTTGGATTCTAGTCCCATAAACTGCAGACATAAATATAGTTGGCTCAAAGTGGATTTTTAAAACCAAGCTGTAGTCTGATGGCACTATAGATAGGTACAAAGTCAGGCTTGTTGCAAAGAGATACTCAGTCCTATTACTAGGGAAGATATTCAGTCATGTTATCAAGGCAACTACCATAAGAGTGATCCTCTCAGTTACAATAAGTTTACACTGGCCTATCAGATAACTTGATGTCAAAAATATTTTTTTATATGGACATTTTTAGGAGGAAGTCCACATGATCTAGCCCTTTGGTTTTGTTGATTCAAATAACTCAAATCGTGTTTGCCTTCTAAAAAGGGCATTGTATGATCTTAAGCATGAACCTAGGGCCTGGTTTGACAGGTTTAATGTCTATCTACTTCATCTTGGTTTCAAATGTAGTAAGCATACTCATCATTGTTTGTACTGCAACACAAGAGAGGAATAATCCTGCTGCTTCTGTATGTGGATAACATAGTGGTTACAGGAAACTTTTCTGAGTTCATTGCAGAGATAGTCAGAGGTCTCGACAAGGAGTTTGCCATGAAATACCTTGGACCTTTACATTTCTTTCTTGTCATAGAGGTGAGATACTTTAATAGAGGTATTCATTTGAATCAAGGCAAGTATGACATAGAATTGCTGAACAAGGCTGACATGGCTCTTGCTAAGGTAGTCAGTAATACTATTGGAACAAAAATATGGACTACAACAGATAGCTACAAGAAGTCCGATTGATGCTTCTGTATACAGAAGTATTATAAGAAGCCTTCAACACCTCACACTAACTAGGTCTGACATATACTGTGCCGTGAACCTGGCAAGTCATTTTATTCAAACATCAAATAGTGAATATTTTCAAGTTGCAAAAATGATTCTCAGGTATGTAAAGGGAATCACTCAGTATGGGCTCAGGTTGCTTGCAAGGTCACCTCTAAGGCTATATGCCTTCTCTAATGCAGATTGTAGAGGATGAGCGACAATAAGGAAGTCAACTACAGGGTGTACAATTTACCTTGGTGCAAATTGTATATCTGGGGCATTTAAGAACTAGAACACAGTGGCAAGGTCCAGTATTGACGCTGAATATAAGGTACTAGCCTCGACTGCAGCTCGAGTTACTTGGGTCACTTATATTCTTAGAGACATTGGTGTGTCCTTGAAGACCCACTGTTATTTTGTGATAATCTTAGTGCATTGTATCTGACAGTAAATCCCTTCTTACATGCCAGAACAAATGATGTAGAGGTGGTGGACAATTTGTCACACATTTTGTTCGATCAATGGATCAACTGACATTCAAACCAAGGCACTATTTTGAGGAACATTTTGCAACTTTGAAGCAAGCTAGGAATGGATGTTTCTCCCCACACTAGCTTGAGGGGAAGTGTTGAAGATACTAATAAGGATTATGGATAAAGTTAGTAGTTGATAATGATCGAGTCTATTCTATGTGATGACCCGATAGGTCATCTTATGTTTCAGAACCTATTTTGTGATTTGAAGCCTTAAATACCTCATCTTAGCCCTCATCGGTATGCGTATACAGTCTGTGTGTTTTTTCAGAAAGCTTTTGTGTTCAAAATTGAGAAAAATATGAATTTTTTTCCTTAAAATCCATTTGAGTTGACTTCGGTCAACGTTTTGAGCAAACGGACCCGGATTTGTATTTTAACGGTCCCGGTGGGTCCGTATCATGATTTGAAACTTGGGCGTATGCCCGGAATTGAATTTGGAAGTCCCTAGCCCGAGTTATTGCACTTTATTGAAATTTGAAAGTTTAAAAGCTTAATGACTTTATAAGTTTGACCAATGTTTGAATTTATTGATATCGGGGTCCGTATTTAGTTTCGGAACCCGGTATAGATCCAATACTACATTTATGACTTATCTGACAAATTTGGTGAGAAACGGAGTTGGTTTGACGTGATTCGGACATCCGGTTGTGAAAATAGAAGTTCATGAGGTTTCTTGAAAATTTCGTTTGATTTGATGCTAAATTCGTAGTTCTAGGTGTTATTTTGCAATTTTATCGCACGAGCAAATTTGTATGATATTTTTGGACTTGTGTGCATGTTTGGTTTGGAGCCCCGATGTCACACCCTAAACCCAGACCCGGTCGTGATGGCACCACTCATGAAGACAAGGCCAGCCGACACATTTCCAATTCGAAGTTAAACAGCTAAACAACAATAAAACAGGCTAAAACATGATTTAATAGTACTAAGTAGCAGATAATATCATAACAATGCGGAAGTACAACGCAAACACATCCCAAACCGGGGTGTCACTAGTCATGAGCATCTACTATTGTCTAAATACCACTGACAAAGTCTGAAATATACTAAGTACAGACTAATAGAATAAAGAGGGAGAAAAGCAGTGCTGCGAACGCCGGCAACTACCTTGCTAAACTCCGATGACTCTGCCTCCGATCAACCACTACCCGCTACCGGGTTCAAAAAATACCTGAATCTGCACACAAGGTGCAGGAAGTAAAGTGAGTACTTCCAACTCAGTGAGTAATAATCATAAATAAAGACTGAGTGATAAGAAATCACGAAAAGTGAATTAACATGATGTATAGAAGTAGTATAAAACCAGTAAGAAAGCATTGAAGCTGTGAAATCTCTTAAAGCATCTTAGCTCAGTTTAAACTTCTTCAAAAATGGCTTTTCAACAGCTAAGCAATTTAATGCAAAGCAATTAGAACATATAAGCATAAAGAATACACCCCTCGGGCACAATTACACAACTAAATAGGGAAATGACAGGTAAATAAGATAGACAAACACATAAAGGTTCGCCCCTCGGGCACAATGTCAGCAACTCCGCCCCTCGGGCAATATCTCAGATCAATACCAGCACCTCAGGCAATCACATAGAACAATACCAGCCCCTCGGGCAATCACATAGAACCATACCAGCCTCTCGGGCTATATCTCACGTCACAATGGGTACCCACGCTCACTGGGGGTGTATAGACTCCGGGAGGGGCCCCTTACGGTCCAAGCGCAATAACAAGCCATCTCGTGGCATAACCAATCCGGCCCTCGGCCTCACATAATGAACAAAATCATCACACTGGGTACCCGCGCTCACTGGGGGTGTACAGACTCCTGGAGGGGCCCCTTACGGCCCAAGCGCAATATCAAGCCATCTCGTGGCATCATAAACAGGCTCTCGGCCTCAAATCAATATCAAGCCACCTCGTGGCGTACAATCTCAGGCCCTCAGCCTCATAATCCAAATAAGTATATCACCGCTGCGGCGTGCAACCCGACCCAAAAGATATTCTCACAACACAGGCCCTCGGCCTTACTCAGTCAAAATTACATAAGCCTATCGGGCAACAGTAAAACAGTGTTTCTCAGCCCAAAACATCATTTAAATATCATTTCAGTGTTAAAACTGAGTGAACATGGCTGAGTTTTGAAAACAGTGGAAAATAACATGATTGAGTTCAAATATAAAGTCAAAACAGTGAGGAAATATCAACAAAAATCCCCGAAGGGTTCAAATAATTGGCACGAAGCCCAAATATGGTATTCAGCCCAAATAATAATGATAGCAAATAGATTTCAGTTAAATACGCGGAAGAATCATCAATTGGGAAGGACCAAGTCGCAATCCCCAATAGTGCACGACCCCACGCTCATCATCAAGCGTGTGCCTCACCTCAATATAGCACTACGATGTGCAATCCGGGGTTTCAAACCCTCAGAACATCATTTACAATCATTACTCACCTCGAACCGGTCAAATCTCTAGCTCGCGATGCCTTTGCCCCTCGAATCGGCCTCCACTCGCGTCGAATCTATTCACAATTAAACGAGGACGTCAAAATAGGCTAAAGGAACGAAGCCCAAGCGAAAATAATCAACAATTAGCACAAATGCCGAAATTACCAAAACCCGACCCCCGGGCCCACGTCTCGGAATTCGAAAATTTTTACACCAATAGATTCCTTATCTTCCCACGAGTTCATACATACAAAAAACTCACAAATCCAACCTCAAATGGTCCATCAAATCCTCAATCAAAAGTCTAAATTTCCAAGCCCTAGTTCTTCACCTTTTGGCTTAATTTCCATGATTTTCTAGGTGGAATTCACATAATAATCGAGTTTTTAGTCCAAGAATCTTACCTCAAAGTGATTCCCCTTGAATCCTTCTTCAATCTCTTTCAAAAGCTCCAAAAACGACCAACAATGGACGAAATAAACCCCACATTCGCGGACAAAACGACCTTTAAAACATTCTGCCCAGGCATAATTTTCCTTCTTCGCGTATGCGGTCAAAGCCTCTCGTTCGCGAAGTACAAAAATAACTTTGACCAAAATCCTCTTACGCGAACGCGACACGACCATGCGAACGTGATGCTTTACCCAGACGAGATTTCGTGAACGCGATCCTCCCATCGCGAACGCGATGGGTTAATTTCCACTGAAGCTCGACCTCTCAATTCCTTCTATGCGAACGCGACTACACGCCTGCGAACGCGGTGCACAATCTCGCAGCCCTTCGCGAACGCATAACCTGCCTCGCGAACACGAAGGCTACATTTCCACTTCCCTCAGCTGACTCTTCGCGAACGCGAGGGTCCTCTCGTGAACGCGAAGTGTAAATACCTGCAACTGCTGAACCTGCAATTTCTGCAATTTTCTTATTTTCAAAATGATCCGATTGACCACCCGAACTCACCCGAGGCCCCCGGGACCTCAACCAAAGGCACTAACATATCCTAAAACCTTATTCAAACTTGCACCAATCTTCAAAACACCTCAAACAACATCAAATCACCCAGAACATATCGGATTCAAGCTTTAGTTTCTAAAATCATCCAAATTCCGCTTTCGATAAAAAACCCAACTAGACCATGACCGAATGACCTGAAATTTGGCACACATATCCCAAATGACATAACGAAGCTACTCAACTTCCGGGATTCCATTCCGACCCCTATATCAAAATCTCACCGATCAACCGGAAAACGCCAAAAACTAACTTTTGCCAATTCAAGCCTAATTCTACACCGGACCTCCAAAACACATTCTGATCACGCTCCTAAGTCCCAAATCACCTAACGGAGCTAACCAAATCATAAAAATTCCAATCGGAGAACATATATTAACAAGTCAAATTTTGGTCAAACCTTATAAATTTCAAGCTTCAAACTGAGAACTGTTCTTCCAAATTCATTCCGATTACCCTGAAAACCAAAACCAACAATTTACATAAGTCTTAATACATCATACGGGGCAAGTCATGCCCTAGAACTGATGGGCCAGGTGCAAAAGCTCAAAATGACCTCATACCGCAACATTAAAGTTACTTCACTCCCAACTAGAAAACATGAAAGGATTCATCACACACCCACAACTCGGGGCTATACCTTCAAGATGGAAATCAAGCACCTAATAGTTCTTCTATCCTCCAGCATACCCTTCTCGTCGCTTCCAAATCGTACGAATACATCTCGTAGTAACATCACCCTCATCACGTAACTATCCAGTAATTACTTCCCTTAATAGGGACACAACAGAACTTGTAGATCCAGAAATACATGCTCACACAATCAGCACCTCGGTGCTCAAGCTATAGGCAAAAAAAATCCGGCCTAGAGTCCTCCAGACTAGCCCAACATCAGCACATAGAGATCACATCTCGCCCCTCAATCAGGTAATCACAAGCCATCGATGCACATCTGATACTGAGCGCTCGTTCGCGCATACGAATGCGTGGAAGGAGTTCAAAGAGTTATATTTCAAGCTGAATTAAGGACGCACGATAAGAATTACAAGAATATGGAGTTTTCCTAAAGTTTCTGCAGCCTCTCGAGGATAAATACAGACGTCTCTGCACCGATCCGCGAGACTTTACTAAACCTGCTCATGACTCGTGAGACCTATGTAACCTAGGCTCTGATACCAACTTGTCACGACCCTAAACCCTGACCCAGTCGTGATGGCGCCTCTCGTGAAGACAAGGCCAGCCCACACATTTCCAATTCGATGTTAAGCAGCTAAACAACAATAAAACAGGCTATAACATGATTTAGTAGTACTAAGTAGCAGATAATATCATAACAATGCGGAAGTACAACCCAAACACAGCCCAAATAGGGGTGTCACTAGTCATGAGCATCTACTAAGGTCTAAATACCACTGACAAAGTCTGAAATGCACTAGGTACAGACCAGTAGAATAAAGAGAGAGAAAAGCAGTACTGCGAACGCCGGCAGCTACCTTACTAAACTCCGATGACTCTGCCTCCGATCAACCAATACCCGCTATCGGGTTCAGAAAATACATGAATCTGCACACAAGGTGCAGGGAGTAAAGTGAGTACTTCCAACTCAGTGAGTAATAATCATAAATAAAGACTGAGTGATAAGAAATCACGAAAAGTGCATCAACATGCTGTATAAAAGTAGTACAAAACCAGTAAGAAAGCAATGAAGCTGTGAAATCTCTTAAAGCGTCTTAGCTCAGTTTAAACTTCTTCAAAAATGGCTTTTCAACAGTTAAGCAATTGAATGCAAAGTAACTAGAATAGATAAGCATAAAGAATACGCCCCTCGAGCACAATTACACAACTAAACAGGGAAATGACAGGTAAATAAGATAGACAAACACATAAAGGTTCGCCCCTCGGGCACAATGTCAACAACTCCGCCCCTCGGGCAATATCTCAGATCAATACCAGCCCCTCGGGCAGTCACATAGAATAATACCAGCCCCTCGGGCAATCACATAGAACCATACCAGCCCCTCGGGCTATATCTCACGTCACAATGGGTACCCGCGCTCACTGGGAGTGTACAGACTCCGGGAGGGGCCCCTTACGGCCCAATCACAATAACAAGCCATCTCGTGGCAGAACCAATCCGGCCCTCGGCCTTACATCATAAACAGAATCATCACACTGGGTACCCGCGCTCACTGGGGGTGTACAGACTCCTGGAGGGGCCCCTTACGGCCCAAGCGCAATATCAAGCCATCTCGTGGCATCATAAACAGGCTCTCGGCCTCATATCAATATCAAGACACCTCGTGGCATACAATCTCAGGCCCTCGGCCTCATAATCAAAATTAGTGTATCAGTGCTGCGGCGTGCAGCCCGACCCAAAAGATATCCTTACAACACAGCCCTCGGCCTTACTCAGTCAAAATCACATAAGCCTCTCGGGCAACAGTAAAATGGTGTTTCTCATTCCAAAACATCATTTAAATATCATTTGAGTATTAAAACTGAGTGAACATGGCTGAGTTTTGAAAACAGTGGAAAATAACATGACTGAGTTCAAGTATAAAGTCAAAACAGTGAGGAAATATCAACAAAAATCCCCAAAGGGTTCAAATAATTGGCACGAAGCCCAAATATGGCATTCAGCCCAAATAATAATGATAGCAAATAGATTTCAGTTAAATACGCGGAAGAATCATCAATCGGGACGGACCAGGTTGCAATCCCCAATAGTGCACGACCCCACGCTCATCATCAAGAGTGTGCCTCACCTTAATATAGCACTACGATGTGCAATCCAGGGTTTCAAACCCTCTGAGCATCATTTACAGTCATTACTCACCTCGAACCGGTCGAATCTCTATCTCGCGACGCCTTTTCCCCTCTAATTGGCCTCCACTCGCATCGAATCTATCCACAATCAGAACGAGGACGTCAAAATAGGCTAAGGCAACGAAGCCCAAGCGAAAATAATCAACAATTAGCACAAATCCCGAAATTACCAAAACCCTACCCCCGGGCCCTCTCGGAATTCAAAATTTTTTATACAAATAGATTCCTTATCTTCCCACGAGTTCATACATACAAAAAACTCACAAATCAGACCTCAAATGGTCCATCAAATTCTCAATCAAAAGTCTAAATTTCCAAGCCCTAGTTCTTCACTTTTTGGCTTAATTTCCATGATTTTCTAGGTGGAATTCACATAATAATCGAGTTTTTAGTCCAAGAATCTTACCTCAAAGTGGTTCCCCTTGAATCCCTCTTCAATCTCCTTCAAAAGCTACCAAAACGGCCAACAATGGAAGAAATAAACCCCACATTCACGGACAAAACGACCTTTAAAACATTCTGCCCAGGCATAATTTTCCTTCTTCGCGAACGCGGTCAAAGCCTCGCGCGCGAAGCACAAAACTAACTTTGACCAAAATCCTCTTACCGAATGCGACACGACCACGCGAACGCGATGCTTTACCCAGACGAGGCTTCGCGAACACGATCCTCCCATCGCGAACGCGATGGGGTTAATTTCAACTGAAGCTCGACCTCTCAATTCCTTCTATGCGAACGCGACTACACGCCCGCGAACGCGGTGCACAATCTCACAGCCCTTCGCGAACGCATAACGTGCCTTGCGAACGCGAAGGCTAAATTTCCACCTCCCTCAGCTGACTCTTCGCGAACGCGAGGGTCCTCTCGCGAACGCGAAGTGTAAATACCTGCAGCTGCTGAACCTGTAATTTCTGCAATTTTCTTAACTTAATGATCCGATTGACCACCCGAAACTCACCTGAGGCCCCTGGGACCTCAACCAAAGGCACCAACATATCCTAAAACCTTATTCAAACTTGCACAAATCATCAAAACACCTCAAACAACATCAAATCACCCAGAACACATCGGATTCAAGCTTAAGTTTCTAAAATCTTCCAAATTCCGCTTTTGATCAAAAACCCAACCAAACCACGTCTGAATGACCTGAACTTTGGCACACATATCCCAAATCACATAACGAAGCTACTGCAACTTCCGGGATTTCATTCCAACCCCTATATCGAAATCTCACCTATCAACCGGAAAACGCCAAAAACTAACTTTCGCCAATTCAAGCCTAATTCTACACCGGACCTCCAAAACACATTGCGATCATGCTCCTAAGTCCTAAATCACCTAACGGGGCTAACCAAATCGTAAAAATTCCAATCCGAGATCATATATTAACAAGTCAAATCTTGGTCAAACCTTTCAAATTTCAAGCTTCAAACTGAGAACTGTTCTTCCAAATTCATTCCGATTACCCTGAAAACCAAAACCAACAATTTACATAAGTCTTAATACATCATACGGGGCATGTCATGCCCGAGAGCTGACGAGCCAGGTGCAAAAGCTCAAAACGACCGATCGGGTCGTTACACTTGAGGGCTCGGGTGAGTTTCAGATAGGCTACGGAGTGGTTAGGACTTAGAAAACTCAGCTGGTTCTGCAATTTCTGGTAACTGGTGTCTGATCCGCAATTGTGAGACCAGTGTTCGCATTTGCGAGCATTCCCCAATCCTGAAAGGCTCGTATTTACGAGCAAATTCTTCGTATTTGCGAAGAGTGCCTAGGTCAGCAATTGTTCACAATTGCGATCAAGAGGTAGCAATTGCGGGGAGGCCAGAATTCGCATTTGTGAACAATCCATCACAAATACGATGAAAGCATAGGTGTGCAGACTTTGCAATTGTGAGGTTTTCTTTGCATTTGCGGGGGTTCGCAATTGTGAACCCCTGGTCGCAAATGCGACATCTGCAACTTTGTAAAACTTGAGTTAGATAGGATATTAGTTCATTCCTCAAATTCGGTCATATGAAGAAACAGATGATCCTCTCTAGTCTCGTAACCATAGAATATGACCACACAGGACAGATGGATCTGATTCACAACAGTATAATCGCCTACAGGAGTGGACACATAAATAGGAGTACCTAAGGACTCACGAGGAATATCCAGGAAATGAGCAAACAGATATGATACATTTGAATAGGTAGACTCTGGATCAAATAATACCGAAGCATCCCAACCGCAGACAGAAATAATACTTGTGATCACGGCGTCCGATGCCACTACTTCTGGTCTGGCCAGAAAAGCATAAAACCTAGTTGGAGCGCGACTGGCTGGCCTTCGCCTGACTGAACCGTAGCTGACTGACCTCCCCCTTCCTAGCCTCGACCTCTAGGACGGCCCCTACCCTCCTGCCCTCCGCCTTTGGGCGATCGAATAGCTGGTGCTGTAATCATGGGCTGATGACCCTGCTGCACTGCCTTGCCCGAAGTCTGGGACCAAATCTCTTCATGTGACCCGGATCCCCACACTCATAATAACCTCTTGGTACCATAGACTGCTGCCCTGAAGTCTAACCCTTATGGCCTGATTACCCACTTGAAGAACCCTAAATAGCTGATGGGCAGTATGACTCTCTGGTATGGCACTGAAATAGGCGCTGGATGAACCCTGATGACCTGAGTACCCACTGGAAGAACTCTGAATAGCTGGTGGGCGGTAAGATTTCTCGGGCATAACACTAAAATAGGGTCGCGCTGGAGCACCCCGAGGAGGTGGTGGTGCTGGATCTGTAGGCCTGCTAGGTTGACCCCTCCAAAACTGACCTTTGCCCCCAGCCGGGGCACCTCTATACTCTCCAGAAAAATGGGACCTCTTGTCCCGTTATATCTGCTCTCTACCCCTCTGACGGTAGCCCTCAATCCTCCGAGAAATCTCCACTACTAGCTGATAAGAAGTCCCCATCTCAACCTCTCGGGCTATACTAGCCTGAATATTGGAGTGCAACCTTGCAACAAACCTCCGCACCCTCTCCGCGTCAGTAGGAAGTATCATAAGTGCATGGCGAGACAACTTAGAGAATCTCGCCTCATAATCGGTCACTGAAATCTGACCCTGTTGGAGTTGCTCAGACTGACACCGCAACTCTTCCTTCTGGGAGGGTGGAATATACCTATCCAAGAAAAGCTGTGTAAACTGGTCCCAAGTCATGGGAGGAGAACCTGCTGGTCTGCCAAGAAGATGAGACTTCCACCATCTACGGTCCTGCCCTCTAGCTGAAAGGTAGTGAAATCAACTCCGTAGGACTCCAATATACTCATGTTGTGCAGTCTCTCCCTGCACCTATCAATGAAGTCCTGGGGATCCTCATGTCGCTCACCCTGAAGACAGGAGGGTGAAGCCTGGTCCATCTATCCAGTAGCTTCTGCGGCTCGCCGGTTGTAGCTGGTCTAGGATCAGGTGCAACTGCTGCAACTGGTTGGGCTCCGCCCACAGGTAGTGTGCTCGGGGTCTGATATACCGCAGCTACATTCCCAAGAGCCTGAGCACTAGGGGTCTATGCTCCCCCTCCTGCCTGAGATGTGGCTGGGTCTGCTGGAAATAATCTAGCCTGGGTCATAGAATCCATGAATCGTAGCATACGGCCCATAACCTCCTAGAAGCCCGGTGCTGACATGAAATCTACTGGGGCTGGCTCTACTGCAGGCACCTCGCCCAACTCCTCGATAACGGGATCCTCTACTGGATCCGTTGATGGTACTGTTATGGCCACTCTAGGACGTCCTCGTCCCCTACCTCAGGCTAGTGCCCTCCCCCGGCCTCTGCCTCGACCGCTCGCAACTGGGGGATCGGCTCCTCCCAGGTCCGGAACATCTGTCGTGCACGTTCTCACCTTCTATGAGAGATTAAGAGATTGAAACTTAGTATACCATCAACTGCACGAAAGAAGATGAATAAAGAGTAGTTTCCTAACACCCTATAGCCCCTCGAAGATAAGTACGGACGTCTCCGCACCGATCCGAAAGACTCTATTAGGTCTGCCCATAACTTGTGAGACCTACATGAAGCTAGTGCTCTGATACCATGTTGTCATGACCCAATTCTATTATAGGCCGTGATGGCACCCAACACCGTTGCTAGGCAAGCCAACACTGAACAATCTATTGGTTTCCCGTTTTTAATGAGTTTGCTAAGCAAATAACTTTCCTCCATTTAAACGATTTAGGAAATGACAGATGTAAAATAATAAAACGAAAGCAACTGAGTGCAATCATAATCATGGAAATGAACCCAAAATCATAAGTCTACTAGTGTGTGCCAAGACCTGGTATCACAAGTATATGAGCATTCTAGTAGAATATACAAAAGAATACTAGTCTACTGTTTAAAGTGAAATAGACAGAAAAATATAAGCAAAAGAAAGACTCCAGCTGCTGCAGAACGACTCGGAAGGCAGCTCACCGTGAAGTCTCGAAGTGGAAATCAAGAGTGCGCCCCGGACTGATATCCAGATGCACCTACCTCAGATCTTGCATATTTAAGTGCAGAAGTGTAGTGTGAGTACATAAATAACATATACCCAGTAAGTATCTAGTCTAACCTCGAAGAAGTAATGACGAGGGGTCGACTTCGACACTTACTGCGGGCCTACAATATAATAATGTGAAATTCTAATTAAACATGATAGATATAAATGACAATACAGCTCAGAGCAAGAAACAATTAAACAATCCTTTCAATGCGAGTAAGAACCAAATCATTTCCCTCATTTAAACACGTAATTCCTCAAGCCAATAAATAAACATCAAATAGAAAGGGACTTCCGAATATTAGTGTCACGCACGAATTATTTCGAGGACGTACGTCCCGATCCAAATATACATATAGATAACTGTGTGCACTGCCAAGGGTCGAATGGCACGAACAATAGATGCATTTATTAAACTGCCGAGGCGAACGGCCCGCTCCTATGAGAGTAGTGGAAAAATCACTCCGCTCGCAGAATATACTTGCGACGCGATTAAATATAAATTTTTCAAGTTAATCATAACATCCCTCGATTCTTTTAAAATTAAAATTCAACTTGAAACTTTTAAAATCTGTAAATCCTCATCCTTATCCTTATTCAATACAATTAACAATCATAATCAAATAACGGTGTCCACAAAGCATGGTGTAAACCTAAAACTACCCGTACATAAGCATGAATAGTAGCTACGTACGGACTCTCGTTACCTCGTGCGTACGTAGCCCCCACAAATAGCATCACATAGTAATTAAGTTCACCTATGGGGTTAATTTCCTCTTACAAGGTTAGAGAAGAGACTTACCTCGCCTCAAAGCTCACTTTCTAGTCCAAGATTATGCTCAAACCCCCAATTCGGTGTCAAACAACTCGCAACTAGTCAAAGGTAATATAAAATAATTAATACATGTTGAAAAGTTCATATCCTAACTTTCCAAGTGATTTCCCAAGCCTATTTGAAGAATCCCTAAAATTCACCTATGGGCACACGTGCCCGGATTTCGCAAGTTTTTGAAGAAAGCTATTACCCATAACCACACGAACTCAAATATATAATCTTTACTAAAGTCCATAACAAATTTTGTGGTTAAATCTCATTTTTATCAAAAACCTAGGTTTTCACCTAAACCCATGATTTTCACTTCTGCAAACGGGGTCCCGCTTCTGCGGAGCGTGGGGTGCACCTGCGGATCCTGGGCTACCCTTCCTTGGCCGCTTCTGCGAGGCCTTGCTCGCTTCTACGAGCTCGCACCTGTGGCTGGCCAAGCGCAGGTGCGATTATGACAGTAGCTGGGAGCTTCAGCTATGACTCCCAAGTTCTAACTTGGTCCGAGCCTCGCCGATTAGCACCTGGGGCCCCCGAGGCCCCGCCCGAACATATCAACAAGTTTGAAATCATAAAACAGACTCGCTCGAACTCTCGGAACGCACCAAACAATGCTGAAACTATGAATCACATCCCAAACCAATTGAATCAAAACTATGAACTTCAAGTTCTTCAATTTACTCCTAATTAGCCAAAACGTACTTAAACTACTCAGAATAACACCAAATTTCCCGTGCAATTATTAAATGACATTATGGAACCATTCCCATTCTCAGAATCCCATTTGGACCTCGATATCACCAAAACCTACTCCAAACAAAATTTAACGAATTTCAAAAACTTTCAAAGAATCAACTTTCACTATTAGGCGCCAAAACGCTCCCGGGTCATCCAAAACCCGATCCGAACATACGCCCAAGTATGAAATCATCATACGAACCTATTGGAACCATCAAATCCTGATTCCGAAGTCGTTTACTCAAAATGTTGACCGAAGTTAAACTTAGCCTTTTTAGCCAACTTGAAGGAACCAAGTGTTCCGATTTCAACCCGAATCCTTTCATATCCCGAACTAACCATCCCCGCAAGTCATAAAAATAGTAAAAGCACGTACCTGAAGTCTTATTTAGGGAGACGGGGTTCTAGAAAGCAAAACAACAGGTCGGATCGTTACAACTGAAGTTACTCGCGATATGTTCATCTCCACAACAGTTTAAACCACTTACAACACCAACTTCTCGAAGAACAAAACGTAAAACACATTCTTCATTCAATTTCATATAAAATTGATCACACTTGTCTTGAACCAACTCCCTAATATTATAGAACTAATCAGTTTTGCCTAAATAGAAACTCGAGGTAAATCAAGAAAATAGCCAAAACAACTTTCCCTAAACATCCGAAGTTGTACATCAGTCAACTTTGACTATAAAACTGACACGATGTCCACATTTGTGTATGATGTCCAATGAGTAACAGGAGAAGGCTCACCAACTGGAATATAAAGCTTCCAAGGCTACAAAATAACACGAATTAATATCAAACAAATAAAAACTAAATCCAATTTTGAAAGAAGATTCAATAAAAGAAAAAAATACAACTGAAATTGTATGTATTTTACCATCTTTGTCAGGAATTTTATCTTTTCCTGCCTTCTGAACCTTAATTTTTTTTGGTTTGATACCCAAATTCACTTCGTCCTCCACGACGCGTTTTCTCCTACCTTAAAAATAATCGACTCTAACCCATATGCTCGGCTTTTTCTCAGATTGTCCAACAACATCATTTCTAGATTCTAACACTTTAACACTGTCGAGCGATTTTGTCTTGCCATATTTCGTTCATCAATCAATTTCTCAACTAAAATCGGGGTTGAATGAGGAGATAAACTCATCGACCTGGTTTGTCTTCTCATGTTGCTCGATTTCTCTATTGAAACCGAAATTGAATAAGGAGATAAACTCATCGAACGAGTTTGTCTTGTCATATTGCTCTGCTTCATAATTGAAAGTAGGTTGAGTGAGAAAATTAAAAAAAATTATACGAACAAACGGTTATAGAATTTTCTGAAGAAATTGATACAAAACTCAACCAAAACTAACAAAATCATCTATAACAGATACCTTCAATGAACTTTAACTAAACAATTTAGTCGCAAAAGACTAAAAAAAAAAAAGCAACATCGCTTCTCCAAAAACACATGCAATCCGAAAAAATATACAAAACAAGAGATTTTCTACTCCAAATTACCTGGAATCAGAGAAAATACTGCAAATTTATCTTGTTTTATTGTCAATTTCATCAATTTTGGTTCGATTTAGCAAAAAATTACAGAGAGAGAGAGAGAGAGAGAGAGAGAGAGAGAGAGAGTGAAAACTTAGAGAAGAGAGATAACGGTGTATGTAAAATAAAACTAACAGATACAAAAAATCTTACATTAATTGAGACTATTTGGGCTTAAAATGACATTTAGGCCTTTTTAGTAGATATTTTATTTTTTGCTATTTTTGTTTTGGGCTATTTAGGCCTTTTTAGTAGATAAGTTATACCTGGCCCAAATAGATTTTGACCACTAATATCCAAATTATAGTTTATATCATACTGTACACCGTTTCATATATGACATGGATAAGTTAATGAGAAAATTGTGTAATATACCCATTGAGCTTAAATTTATTTATTTATTTTTACTTTTAGCCTGCGGCAGAAACTATTTACATTATGTAGCCGAAAAAATATATAAAATTTGTATTTCGGCTATCATATTGACAAAGGCTATATAATATCATTTTTTCTCTAAAATGATTACCCTTCTATACTCATTTGCAAACTAGTTACAATATATGTCTACCCAACCTACCGTCCATCCCAACTTTTTTTTTTTTATCTATTTAACTTAGCTTAGTTTGATTAGGATTAGTTTGATTTTGATTGGCTTGACTTGATTTGGCTTGAATTGGCTTGGCTGCTTCATTTATTAGCTTAATTTGACTTTATTTGGTTGACTTTGACTGGTTATTAAATAAAATGGGTAAGAAAAAATATCGTGGGCAGAGGCGGGTAAATACTGTAGCCTGTGTATTTGCCAAAGATCCCCTAAGTTAATCTCCTTTAAATGAATAAGTTGATCTCCTTTATATGGATATATCTCCTTTTATGACTTGATCTACAAGTCAATTTTGTGTTCCGAGGTCTTAAAAACCTCCTTTTATCTTACCTCGGTTTGCATGCGAGGTCCGTGCATATATCCGGAATGCTTTTATGTGAAAATTTGATAAAAATGCTAATTTTGCCTTTAAAATTGAATTTAAGTTGACTTCGGTCAACATTTTGGGTAAACGGACCCGGACCCGTGATTTGACGGTCCTGAAGGGTCAGTAGAAAAATATGGGACTTGGGCGTATGCCCGGAATTGAATTCCGAGGTCCCAAGCCCGAGAAATGAATTTTTGAAGAAAATTGTTTAACTGAAATCTTAAGAGTTTTTAGAAATTTAAATGTGTTTGAATTTGATGGTATCGGGCCCGTATTTGGGTTCCGGAGCCGGTACAGGTCTTATATGGTATTTAAGTTATGCCTGTAAAATTTGATAAGAAACGGACTTCATATGACGTGAATCGGACCCTCGGTTGTAAAATTTGAAACTTAAGAGTTCTTGAGATTTTCTTTGATTTTGATGCTAAAATCGTAGTTCGAGGTGTTACTTTGGCGATTTGATCGCGTGAGCAAGTCCGTATGATATTTGTAGGTTAGTGTGCATGTTTGGTTTGGAGCCCCGAGGGCTCGGGTGAGTTTTGGATAGGCTACAGAGTGAATTGGACTTAGGAAATCTCAGCTCATATCTGGTATTTTTTCCCAGGACTCTAATCTCGCAAAAATGAGATCAGGCTTCGCAAATGCGAAGGCCTCAGGCTTGAGAAATGCGACCCAGGCGTCGTAAATACGAACCAAGTCTGGGCAGGCCATCTTCGCAAATGCGAGCTTTGGGTGGGAATTGTGATGCCTGCCCATTGCAAATGCGATGATTCCCTTCGCAATTGCGAAGGTGATAGGATTTTTCAGGGGTCGCAAATGCAACTGTTTCTTTGCATTTGCGAAGACAGCAGAGTTTCAAAGGGTTCGCAATTGCGAACCCATGGTCGCAATTGCGACATCTGCACCTGTGTAAATTAGAACTTAGACGAATTTCTCTTCATTTTTACAACTCTTACAACCCTAAAACATCTTTGGGCGATTTTTCAAAGTCACATACTCTTCCAAATCATTAGTAAGTCATTTCTAACTCATTTCTTTCAATCTAATCCATCTTTTTACATGATTTCATTTCAAAATCAAGGGGTTTTCATGGAAAATTTGGTGATTTTGGGTAGAACTTAGGATTTTCAAATTTTGGGGATTTGGACCTCGATTTGAGGTCCGATTTCAAAATAAATTATATATTTGAGTTCGTGGGTGAATGGGTGATCGGGTTTTGGTTCGAACCTCGGGTTTTGACCAAGTTGGCCCGGTGTCATTTTTTGACTTTTTGGGGAAAATGATAGAAAGCCTATTATATAGCACTGGGATTGAATTCTTTAGCACTTATTGATGTTGTTAAATTAATTTAGGTTAGATACAAGTAAATTGGAGGCGAATTCTAAAGGAAAAGTGGTGTTTGAGGCTTGAGTTGGCCGTGGAAGTTCGAGGTAAGTGTTTGGTCTAACCATAGCTTGAGGGAATAGGTGTTGTGCCTTATTTAGTGTAGTGTACGGCGTATAGGTATGGTGACAAGTATCTATACGTTGGTGTCAAGCATGCCCGTGGGTCTTAAACTGTGATCGTTGTGTTTCGTAATAAGTACTACGTATGCCTAAATTGTTGATTATCCATGTTGAGTAAGATTTATGATTTTCTTCTTGGTATTTGGTTATTGTTGAGCATTGGCTCTAGTTGAGGTGCAATTGTGAAGTTGATCATTGATACAAGTTTGGTTATAGCTGAATTCCCTTGCCGGGACATATTTAATTCTTATTGTTGATTCCCTTGCCGGGATGTATTTATACTTATTGTTGATTCCCTTGCCGGGACATTGTTGTTACCATTGTTTGGTTAAGGAAAGAGTGATAAAGCATGAAGGGTGATGCCGTACACATTTATACTTATGCATATGGTGAGGAAAGAGTGATAAAGCACGAAGGGTGATGTCGTGCACATTTCTAACATTTACATGGTGAGGAAGAGAGATAAAGCATGAAGGGTGATGCCATGCACATTTTCATTACTTGATTGCATTGGTGAGGATTGAGAGTAAAAGCATGAAGGGTGATGCCGTGCACATTTTCATTTCTTAATTGCATTGGTGAGGATTGAGAGTAAAAGTACGAAGGGTGATGCCGTGCACTTATTGCCTGTTTGTTGTGATTTCTTGATGTTTTCAGTTTCAAAGCCTTAATTGTCTTATTCCACTATTACTGTCATTTTTATATTGGTATTTCCCCCATAGCATGTTACCCCTTCCCCGTTACTTTCGAATTACTTCTGTTACTGTTATTCTGCTAGATACTATGTAACTGCAAGTTAATTATTTGTTGTGTCCTAGCCTCGTCACTACTTCATCGAGGTTAGGCTCGACAGTTACTAGCACATGGGGTCGGTTGTGTTGATACTACACTCTGCACTCTTTTGTGCAGATTTCGGTACTGGAGCATACAGACCTTAGCTAGGGGTTGCTGCCTTCGGTCCATCGGAGACCTGAGGTAGTCCTGCAGGCGTCCGCAGGCCTTGGCGTCCCCTTCCTATCTAGTTTCTTTCTGCTCTTTTCTATTTCAGAGACAAACATGTAATTATTTTGTTCAGACCCTGTTTGTAGTATTCTTAGATAATCTGTGAGATTGTGACACCAATTCTGGGTGGTTTATGTTTATGGATTCGTATTGGTATTAGCTAAACTGTTAAATTTCGTTCTTCCGCTTTATTATTTCCGCTGTTTATAAATGTTAACTTGCGCTTGTTAAGAGGTTAAAAGTAAAAAGGGTAAATTAATCGGAATAGTTTGCTTGCCTAGCTTTCACTAGTAGACGCCATCACGACTCCCGAGGATGAGAAATTCGGGTCGTGACAGATTTAAACTTCTTATATGAATCCACTTAGAAATGGGAGAAGCCAAACACTTTTATAAAAGATTTGCAACACAGTGAGAACAATTGATTTATCAATTAGGTTCCCATTAAATTAAACAAGAACAATAAGCATGTGATCAAGCTACATACCTATCTCAAACTAAAGCTTTTCAACAACATTAGATTTACAGCAGAGTACTGGTGGCCAGCACCACCAAGGACAATATTCTAAGAGTCTTTGTTGGTTTTTTTAAAAGATGGGGTAGCAAAAAGATTAAAAGTATTGATTGAAAATATTTCTCAATAATTTTATTAAGCATAACAAGGCTTTAAATAGCCAATCAGGAACATAATCTGCAGAAAAATATGCATAACAAGAATTCAAAAAAACTAAAATATCTCAACAAACCTAAAAAATCTAACTGAAATTTAAATTCAAAAAAGTAGATTTCCTAAACATTAAGCTTAACTTATTATTCTATAAAAAATGCAAGTAACTAAGCAAATCACTCAACACTCTCCTTGCTTCATTTTGCTCTAAACAAATGCTCCTCCAATTACGCTTCTGCTGTTTGTTGAGGATTGTGTTGAGCGTCTTTGAACATACACACTTTTGTAACATGGCCTGTTTGTTTGCAAATACCACATATTGCATCATGTCTCTGATAATAGGTGAATTGAACTATGATTAAGCCCCAAAAGAACCACTTTCTTGTAGAGTTTTTATTGTAAAAGTGATAGCAAAATGCTCTTATTAGTGTTTTTCATGTTTTTCAGGTTACATACATTAGAAGAAGGCTATGGAGTGGTTTTGTATCATTTATGGAAAAAAAAGAAGCCAATCGCATCAAAGTCGCCGAGTGAACCATTTGAAATACACAAATGAGGCCTGGAGGTGAACTGCCGCGGTCCCAGCGTGGGCGCGGTAGGACCGCGGCAGGCGACGGGAACTTAAGGGACTGAAGTGCAAATTCCGGAATTCTTAGCCCAAAACCCTATTTAAATACTAGAACTCGCCCAAAGGAGGCATGGAACATTATTAGAGAGTACTTTGGCAAGAAAAACAATTGTGAGAGATCACCTAAAATATCTTTATTTCTTTTCTTCTTTATTTTCTTGCAATTCATGATTATGAATCTTTTAGTATTTGATTTACCCATTGTCATGAGTAGCTAAAACCCTTAATCTAAGGTTTTGGTGAAACCCGTTGGGGATGAATTAGTTGTTATAAGTAATATAGATTTGAATTAGGTTAATCTCTATTTGTTCAACTACGTTTTGATTTTGGTTAATTGAAAGGATCCTCAATTAGTCGTTCCTATTTATTATGTATCTGCTTGAGAGAGAGTGCATATTTAGGTAGTTATTTGAACAACATCACTCCCGGAGTATAGGCGAGAGTCATAACCGAGGGTTTAG